>NW_015170921.1:490740-552359 GCF_001447785.1 Gekko japonicus | reverse complement strand
CCCCGATAGCTAGCAATCCAAAACAGTTCAGTGGAGCCTGAGCGGTGGGTGTTGCCTTCTGACACACTTTCGAGGATGTCAGGGGGTGTGGCACATGCATATAAATTATGCTAATGAGTTATGCTAATGAGCTCCTGCACCTCTTTTTCTACGAAATGACCCCTGGCTTCGAGAGAACTCTGACTGACCCAAGGTCATCCAGCAGCTGCAAGTGGAGGAGTGGGGAATCAAATCCGATTCTCCCAGATTAGAGTCTGCGCACTTAACCACTACACCAAACTGGCTCTTTGCTTAAGAGATAGAAAGGAAGAAAGTAAAATTTCCAGTGGAAGCTGCATGATAGAAAGAACCTTTTAGCATTCCAACCCATTACGAAAAAATATGATGTGGTGAAAACTGCATGTATTCATATCATACACAAATCCTTTCAGAATGTCACTGTGTTCATTTTGATATGGAGTGTTCACGTAATAGGACTTACACAGACACTGAGATGCAGGAAGCTGCACATATTTTAGATGACCCTGTTGGAAAGCAGTATTTGAAATAAGTAAATAAATTAAATAAATGAGAAGTAGAAATGGCAGATTGGTATTTGGCAGATCAGAGGGTAGGGATTAGTGCAGTAGGTGTAGAAAAGGGACAGTAAAATAGTAATGAAATATGCCCTTTCTATATCTTTTGTCCAGGACTGCCAAAGTCTATCAAAACCAAATATGTAGTGCAGATGTCCTTCCCTGATCACAGTAACACATAGTATGGATTGGGGTCTAGGCACCATGGAAAGGAACATCAAGCTTTCCCCTCCCATGCCATTTCCCCTATTGGAAATGCACCTCCAAATTCCTTCAGTTCCTGGGACAGGAATAAAGACAGGTTCAGGCATTTTCTGTTTTCTCACATTGAATTATTTCCAGAAAATATGTGCATTTATTTGGATCCATGCTGTGTGCATTCATAACCTTGCATTACAATATATCTATATCTCCTCTATATATCTCTATATATCTCTATATATCTCTATAGATAGATAGATGATAGATGATAGAAGATAGATAGAAGATAGATAGATAGATGATAGAAGATAGATAGATAGATAGATAGATAGATAGATAGATAGATAGATAGATAGATAGATAGATAGATAGATATGAAAGAGCAACATGCATCATAGGTACAAATGAAAAACCAATAGTCTATGAAAGCTATATGGTAGGTCCATGCATCACTAGGGCATCTGCAAAGCCAATGAGAAGTGGAGAACCAAAACCACTGACAAAAAATATAAAATAATATAAAAATAAATGAAACCAGGAAAATTTCTTCATTTTTAGTTATAGAGTGCAGGTTACTTACAGGTTATACTCCATCCCAGAATGGTACACAAGCAATTTTAATCTTATTTTTCCATTTCTACCTACCTATGTATGTCAAACATTATTTGTACCCGCAGTGTGTGTGTGTGGGGGGGGACAGAATCTTGTGGTTAAAATCCAGAGACTCAGACCACTAAAGAAATAATTCCATTGAATGGGGCAGTAGAAAACATGCAAGATTATTAAAACACTTTGTCACCTCACTCCCTGCTTAATAAAATAAGGCATGTTGCACTGTTAAAAATACGAGTGGACAGAGATCACACACCTCAACTTTTTATTAATATCCATAAAGTAGATGACTTCTAAGTATTCTAAACTCAATATTCCTAGAGTAATACACCCATCGTGATTTTAACAGAGAATGCCACTGTTGTGGTTTTGTGTTCTTAAAAACAAAAACAACAATGCCTCTCTGGGAATCTAAATCAACTGGCATCTCAGATATCCCCCACATCTGAACATCAATGTATTGTCAATGCAAGGAAACAATGGGGAGAGGGTCCAATGAAATCTCGGTTGAAAGAGCTGGCTTTGTGTTTTGGGATGTTTGATGAGATGTTGTCCTTCTGTTCTCACAAAGCCTTCCATATGGCCTGATTACCAGTGATCCCCGTCACACCCAAAGATCTCTACATGCTCAGACATGTATATGGATACAGGGCCAGTTCAAACTAATAGGCTGCCACAAGCACCTTCCTTCCATGCCACCCAGCCGTCTGCAAAAAAAAGCAGAGAGGTACCTTGCCTTGGTTGAGACTGGAGTAGTATGGACATGAGAGAAGGTATGTGCCTTGTTTTGTGTTGCTGTCCTTCTGGCAGGTCGAAGGAAGGGTGGAGAATAAGTACCTCTAGAGCCCACTGTGAGGCCCAGGTGTAAGCAGTTCTGGCACAGAAGGAGAAGACAGCTGGTGTGAGCCACATCAGCCACCTCTTCACATGTCCCCACCCCCATCTTCCATTATAGTGTATAGGAGAGCTGTTGGAAGAAGGGATCTCCATGCAGTCATGGGGGTGGGGGGAGAATTATAATCAGAAAAATGGCTGACTGAAAAAAGCAACCCTTCCCCATGTGCTACTTGTCTACTCAAAGTTAGAGCTTCTTCTGGCTCCTGGATATGTCTTAAGGTTGACTCTATATGATCATGTTCTTATTTAATTCTGTATGTTTCTGTTGTCATTGTTTTCATCCCCCTCGTTTTTGATGCTGTTGTTGGTTCTTCTGCTGTTTCCACTTATATGTTATTTTTACGTCATTTATGTGCAACTGATGTGCACATCATTTTGTAATGCACATTTTTGTGGGGAGATGGTATGCAAACAAAAATGTGTGGGTTCATTTCTTACAAGGGAGAAATACATCTGAAGTGAGGATTTTCAAAATGAACTTGGAAGCTTGCAAAATTCTCATCCCTAAAATGTATTGTTTATTTCTGAGAACCAGATCTGGTATACTGGGACTGCATATTGGACTTTGATCTAAAACTTTGTGAAGACATTGAAGTTAAGTGTGGTGGCCATGGGCCATCCACTAGTTTTGAGTGTTTCCTACTCCACAGAAGATAGAGCCAGGTTGGCAGTCGTGTTGGTTTGAAACAGTAGAACAACTTTTGAGTCAAGTGGCACCTTTAAGACCAACAAAGGTGTATTCAAGGTACGAGCATGCACATGAAAGGTCATACCTTGAATAAACATTTGTTGGTCTTAAAGGTGCCACTTGACTCAAAATTTGTTCTCCTACTTCACAGAGTTATTGTGAGGATAAAAGTGAGGGGATGATATATACTGAGAACTAATGAGCAAATATTTCCCATTTTATATTTTATTATTATTTCATTATCATTAATTTTATATTTGTGTATATTTTGTCTATTGTTTCAGACACAGTGTAAAACAATGCAGCCCAATAGCACATGACATCAAACAACACAACAGGACTAGGATTACAACACAGAAACAATGCAAAAAGTATCATAATTGATATGTCAAACAATGCAGAAAATGGAATTACAAAAATAGACAACAGTAAGAGCAGAATCATATATATGTGCAATAAACAGATAACGCATACCATAAACAGTGGTATAAACTATAATTTTGTTCTCAGGGATGAGAAATTTGAAATTGTCACTAGGCAAAACCTTCTGGAAAACATGCTGGAATTTCTTTTCTTCTTCTTTTAAAAAACAGCAATAATAAGCACAAACAAAGGGAATCAAAAACCACTCTGGTCTTAATTCTCATGAAGTACAAAGAGTGGTTATTCAGAAGACTCTTGCTTGCTGATTGAATGTTTCTTTGTGAATTATCATTTACTCTCTACAGACACATAACTGAAGTAAAACTTCGTTCTAACTTCATTTTTATATCAAATGAAAACAGTGTCTGAATTAAAGGGAAGGGATCAGCCTTCAGTATTGTACACCAAGGTTGACAAAGGAGAGACTTAACACAAGCACAGTTATGGGAGAAGGTTCATAGAGGACATCCGTATCGTTCCCCAAGGTTATTTATGCATACATTTAGCCAGGGTGGTGGAACACAGTACTGACAATCAATTATATTTCACAAGAATGAAAATTACTAAACAACAGGAACAACTTTCCCCTGTTCTGGATACTTTGTCAAAGATAACTCTTGTTATATGAAATATTCAGTCAAGAATAATGTGCTTTTATAATGCCTTTATAAAGGTAAAGGTTCCCTTGCTTGAAAGCCAGTCGAATCCGACTCTAGGGTTGCGGTGCTCATCTCCGTTTCAAAGCCGAAGAGCCAGTGCTGTCCGAAGACGTTTCCATGGTCATGTGGCCGGCATGACTAAACACCAAGGCACACGGAACACTGTTACCTTCCCACCGAAGCGGTACCTATTTATCTACTTGCAATTTCTTGCTTTCAAACTGCTAGGTTGGCAGGAGCTGGAACTAGAGACGGGAGCTCACTCCATCATGCGGCACCCGGGTCTCGAACTGCTGAACTACTGAACTTCCACAGCCTGCAGTTCAGTGTCTTAACCACTTGAGCCACCACAGCTCCACTAATGCCTTTATAAGGACAATTTAAAAGCTGTGAAATAGTTTTCAACATTCGTGGAATTCTTCCAAAGGTCAATGTTAAGCAAAAATATTAGGAAAAACGGAGAGGGAGGTGAGAAAAAAGTGAGTAGACAAAGGGGTTGCTGGTAATGGACATAGTGGATGTGCCCATCTGTAATATGTTGCTGTCTAAAGTGGTGATACTGACATGATTTGAGTTGAAAGACCTTGAAATGCAAAGTTCTCTAATTTGAAAATTCAAGCCTCAAGTCATTCGAATTTGGGCTTGGGCACATTGGCATGGAAGAAATATCTGGCTGGCCATCTGGATAACTGGCATCCGCTCCTACTTCTGCCTTCCTTGTTCTCTCTTTCCCCCCCAAATTTTATTTGGTGGGCTGGACAGTGGCCATAAGTCCCTCTGACTTATAAGTCCCAGTCAAGGTGGAGGATCTTCACTCCCAACCACTGCTCTGATGGTGGCAGGATAAAAACAAAATTAAAAATCCCACAATGCCAGCCCACAAGACCACAAAGGAAGTAACATATGGTAGCTTTAGGCATTCCTACAGCTACTATGTCATAAGAACGTAAAAAAGAGCCCTGCAGTATCAGACCAGTGGGCCATCTAGTCCAGCATCCTGTCTCTCACAGTGGCCAACCAATTCCTCTGGAGAGCCAAGACCTTCCCTTGATGTTGGCCCTGGGATTCAGAGGTTTAGTGCCTCTGAACATGGAGGTTCCCCTCAGCCACTATGGCTAGCAGTCATTGATAAACCTATCCTCCATGAATCTATTCATGAATCTGTCACTTCCAGATTTGTACTGGAAGTGACATGATGCTGCAGCCAGGCCTCCTTAATCCAACTTCTATATTATTTGACTTCATTTGATATCACAAGAAAAGGAAATGGCCTGTTAACCAGAATTTTGCAAGCTTTCCCTTTCCCTACAAGCATTTCTGAAAGTGTAAAAAGCCATAAGTCATTTGGCTCTGTCTCTAATACTGTTCAGTACTCATGGGGCCTATCGTGAGCCAACCAGCTACCTCCTCCTTCAAGGCTGAGCAAATGGAAGAGTCAGGCCCTGCACCAGTGGAATGCCTGCCTGAACAGCTGGATTTAGAGGCAGAGCCAGCAAAAGAAGCATCAAGAGACAAGGGTTGCTCATTCTGGCAGCAGATGAAAAGAATGGGACGAAGGTTAGAGTGCCACTCAACTGCCTGAATCTCCTGAACTGGCTGAGCGCAGGAAACCAGGTACATTTGACAGCTCTGGAGAGATGAAGGAGTGTCCAGCTAATTGCACAATGGCAATCAGCACTAACTGCTGACACAGAGTTGTTACAGGAGCTAGAATCACAAGTCTGTGAAATAACACTTGTGCTTCGGGAATGAGTCAGCTCATTAGGCTAATAAAAGAGAGATGCTGACCAGAAGTCAGCATGGAAGCGACTCTGCTTGCCAACCTCTGTGAGCTGTTTATTCAGCCTTGATCCTAAACTCCTGCCTTCCTTATTTCCCAGACCTGTGGATGGAATCCTCTGCTTTCGGACTTGGTGCCAGTTTGTGACCTCGCTCCCATCTTTTGCTCTGAATTGTTGTGTTTCATTTGTGCCTCCTGGAACTCCTGGGTAGAGTAAAAAGTGTCAGGCTCTACCCTGAATGTGTCATTTGTTTGTTGATGTAACTGCATTGGTTCATATCGGAGGCTCCTGTTCAGTCAACACCAGGTTTGCCCTTGAACACAACAGGGCCCTAATCAATGTAAAGAAAATCATGATCTTTTTCTTAGAAACATTTCCTCAGGATTTGTATCAGAAACAACTGCAGATTTATATCAGATACTCACAAGAAGGGAGCCTGTGACATGTGGGGGAGAGGAAATGCCATCCTTCCCCTTGGCCCCTGCTTTCCTCTCCACTTGCTGCCCCCTTAGCCCTTCCAGTGTCACCTCCTTCCCACAGGTCTTCTGCCACTACCTCTTAATACTCTGCTAGTTATGAAATTGGTGACATAAAACAGATTCAATTTAACCCCCCCCCTCAAATATTGGGCACATTTGGGGACACTCTTTATTTGTTCCCTGCTCCATTATAATGCACAAGTTCAGTATTCAAGGCCACCAGGACAGCCTGAAGGGAGATGAGCTACTGAGATTCTGTCATGGAACAAAGATAGTTTATGTTAAAGGAGGAGTTTTGGCCACTATGCCATAGCTCTAGAGAGAAGAAAAATTAAAGCTAAGACAATACACAGAAAGTGCAGCAGTGGATTTACTAAGGGTTGCTTCTTTGGCTAAGATTTGGTACTTAAATCACAAAAGGTAATGTTGAAGTCTGTGTTCTGATTTGACCTGTGGGGAAAAGAGTTCCTATAAATTTCTGTCAGATGAGTCTTTTTATTGCCTCCTTCCAACCTGAAAGTAATAAATCAGCTGTCTGGTTTTGAAAGCCGGTCTTAGAGAATGACTCCGTGATCACAGACATGCTATCAGCAGAAAAATGTTTTTGGTGCCAAAATCCCTTTTCCTCTTCATTGGCAATAAGATTTCAATGAGCATTCTGGATCTCTAGGGAAAATCTGCTGGCAGCTGGGAATGGACAGGAAGCCAGCTTTATAAATCCAGTGGGAGAATATGTGTCAGTAATTCATGTTGTCTTGCATGTTTATCGTTAAGAAATGCTGAAATTCTGAGAACATAAACTTATGTAGAAGTGGAGGGTATACATGACTACCAAAGCACAAAGCACATTTCCTAAGGATTACCTAGCTGGACAAGGATATCCGATACAATGCCAATATGCTAACAGTGGAGGCTGTAATGCAGGAGTCACCGAAACATTACCCATGGGAACTGTGGAACCCACTGACACTTTTCCTGGCACCCACCAGGTGTTGTTGTTTTTTTTAACCAGGTGGAGTTTTTAAAATCATAGAATCATAGAGTTGGAAGGGACCTCCAGGATCATCCAGTCCAACCCCCTGCACAATGCAGGAAATTCATAAATACCTCCACCCCACACACCCAGTGACCTTTGTTTCATGTGCAAAAGATGACAAAAAAAACCCTCCAGGACCTCCAGCCAAACCACGTGGAGAAAAATTGCTTCCTGACTTCAAAGTGGTGATCAGCATTTCCCTGGGTGTGTAAGAAAGGGCCACAAGAAATAAGCACTAATGCAACCCTTCCTGCCCTCCCTCTCATGATCTGCCTGAGTTCACAGAATCAGCATTGCTGGCAAATGGCCAGCTAGCCTCTGTTTAAAAACCTCCAAAGAAGGAAACCTGTTCCACTGAGGAACTGCTCTGTCAGGAAGTTTTTCCTAATGTTTAGCCGAAAACTCCTGTGATTTAATTTCAACCTGTTGGTTCTAGTCCGACCTTTTGGGGCAACAGAAAACCTGTTCCACGCCATCTTCTATATGACAGCCCTTCAAGTACTTGAAGATGGTGAGCATATCACCTCTCAGTCTCCTCTCCAGGCTAAACATACCCAGCTCCTTCAACCTGTCCTCATAGGACTTGGTCTCCAGACCCCTCACCATCTTTGTTCCTCTGGACACATTCCACCCTCCTCTGGACACATTCCATCTTGTCTATATCCTTCTTAAATTGTGGTGCCCAAAACCGAACACAATACTCTAGGTGAGGTCTAACCAGAGCAGAGTAAAGTGATACCAACACTTCACGTGATCTGGATACTATACTTCTGCTGATACTGCCCAAAAGTGCATTTGCCTTTTTAGTTACTGCATCACACTGCTGACTCATGTTCAGTGTATGGCGTACTAAGACCCCTAGATCCTTTTTGCACATACTACTGCCAATACAAGTCTCCCCCATCCTATAATTATGCATTTGATTTTTCCAACCTAAATGCAGAACTTTACATTTATCCCCATAGAAATTCATTTTACTTGTTTTAGCTCAGTTTTCCAGCCTAAAGATCATCCTGTATCCTGACCAATGTTCCTTCTAAGTTCCACAGTGCTGTGAGCAAAAAATTCTACCTCGTGAGCAAAAAAACAATAACTAGTAGCATTAAAGCTGTGAGCAAATCTACATTTGACTATTGCATGAATTGTTTTTAGAAGATTACTTTCATAACCTTGTAAAAATCTCAGAATAAATTATTTTAAACTATATTTTAAGAATAATTTAAACATTATAAGAGAAAACAGAATCAAGTCAAATTTTATTACACAAAATATCCTCTACAGGGGTAGACCAGGCCTCCAGAGAACAAGTCTACCTGTACCTTTCCACTACATTGGTAGACCTGGCCTCCAGAGAACAGGTCTACCCACCCATTTCCATTCCACTATATTGATAGACCTGGCCTCTAGAGGTCTACCCACCCCAGTCCACTGTATTGGTGGACCTGCCCTTGGACCTTTGCCCTGTGCTGAGCCTTAGAAAACATACCAGCACTTAAGGGGGGGTGGACTCTTGTAGTCTACTTTGAAGATTTTTTAAGTGAAATATGATAACCAGCATTACAGGTCAAATATAACAGAAATGGAACAATCACTGTCAGAACACTGTGTAACCTAACAAACAGGAAGTTGTTTAAATGTTATCAGCCTGCCCAAACTACTTATTTATTCAAATATTTATATTCCACTTTTCCCTGTGACTTAAGGCAGCTTACAAATCATACTGAAAAGGGTTGTGCAGAAAAATTTTTTTCCTGGCTCAATTATAGCCTATGGGGACCATTATAGTCAATGGGCCCCATAGGCTATAATATAGAATCGATTCAGGGGTATCTGGGGCTCTAGGGGTGCTGTTTTTTGAGATAGAGATGCCAAATCTGCAGCATAGCTGCTGGTGCCTCTCCTCAAACTGCTCCCCAAGTTTCAAAAAGATTGGACCAGGGGGTCCAATTCTATGGGCCACAGAAGGAGGTTCCCCCATCCTTACATGGTTTCGTACTGGGGTATCTGAAGGACTGTCTTCTCCCCTTGGTTCCTGTCGGAGAATTAAGATCACAAAGAGATGCCCTCCAGACTGTTGCACCAATTAAAGATACTCGTTTGGTGGGTATATAAAAGAGGGCCTTTTCTGTGGCAGCCCAAAGATCACAAAGAGATGCCCTCCAGACTGTTGCACCAATTAAAGATACTCGTTTGGTGGGTATATAAAAGAGGGCCTTTTCGGTGGCAGCCCAACAATTATGGAACAACCCCCCCACCCCCTGGAGGTGCACCTGGCCCCCTCATTGTTGATCTTCAGAAGGCAGTTGAAGGCGGTTTTATTTAGGACTGCATTTGATTTAGCTTTTATTATTGGTAGTCCTAATTTGGAGTTTTTACACCATGATTTTAGGAGTTTTATAATTGTTGTTTTTATTGTTTTTGTGATGTTTTATTTATATTGCAAGCTGCCTTGAGTTCTGCAAGGGAGAAACGTGGGTAATAAATATTTTAAATAAAATAAAATAATTAAAGTCACTGACAACTGCATCCAACTGCTTATCCCTGGGTTGTCCACAAAGTTCCACGCATCCCCTACCCATGTGGGTCTGAGTTAGTTAGTTTGGGACCATGGCACATGGAAAGAGGGATTTAGTCCTCCCCCCCACTACCTTTTCCTAATATGAAACAGCCTGGGGGGGCGGGGGGTCATCATTTGCCCTGTTGGGGTTTGCATGTGTACTAAGAAGCTATACATTATGTTTCCTTGCCTGGGCAAACAGCATCAAAATGGCATAAACAAAGCTGAAAGATTAATTCAAACTCTGTGAGAAAAAGAGGTGGATTGCAACCCACAACAGTGAGATTAAAAATGTAAAGAAAGCACTGAGGTCAGGGCTGCAAAATCGCCTGACTCTCCCCAGCCCGAAAGACATCAGACTGGCTGTCACCAGAGCTAGGGCCTTCTCAGTGGCGGCTCCACACTGGTGGAATGAGCTCCCCAAAGACATCAGGGCCCTGCGGGACATCTTACAGTTCCACAGGTCCTGTAAAATGGAGCTCTTCCACCAGGCTTTTAATTAGGAGCCGCCACTGATGAATGAGCATTAAGAACACTTATGGATACTGGCCCGTACAGCAACCGCCATCTATACTGATCTGTATTTTACTCATATATTGTTTTATGTGGAATTTTATCGGATTGCATTTATGAACTGTGTTTTATTGTATTTTAACTGTTGTATGCTGCCTTGAACCTGCCTGTGCAGGCAAGGTGGGATATAAATTGAAAATAACAAATAAATAATAAATAAACAAATAAAAATGAAAATAGCATACCTGCTCAGTTTGGGGATTACGCTCCAGTTAGTTTGCCCACATCCAGCCCTTCACTGCCTCCAAGCAATGAGTGATTTTCCAGAATTTTTATGAACCAAAGAAGTAGACTGCAAAATTTTTTAGAAGTCACAATATTTTAATATGTTTTAGCAGTTCATGTGGGTATGGCTTCTTAATTCAAAGCAGTATGCCTCTTCAAAGCAAGCTTTCAGTGATCTCTCTGCCGATGGAGCACAACTCTTCCTCGGTGAGCAGCAAATGTACATTATTACTAGATTTGATTTAAATGGTGGGTTGAAATGACCTTTGATCACTTATGCACATGATGATCAAGGTCATTGCAAACCACCACTAATATAGTCTTCAATCATGATTATTTGAAGGGGGAAATTACTGCATTTCTGGTTCTTATGCTGTGTAGTATTATGACTCAAAATGTCATCTTCTTTTTTTAGCAAAGGAACTTCTTATGGGAAGCAGAAGTCCATGGGAAGATGGTAATTTCTACCTGAAAGTCTAGCATGTTTTTTTTCCCCCTGAGGGCTAGCGTGCACAATAGACAGTATTAGAAACTTTTCCTGGACTATACCTCTTCATGATTGAATATTCTCTTTCCCCTATTCTGTCCCCTTCCTAAAGGTAAAGGTAAAGGTTCCCTTGCTCGAAAGCCAGTCGAATCTGACTCTAGGGTTGCGGTGCTCATCTCCGTTTCAAAGCCGAAGAGCCAGCGCTGTCCGAAGACATTTCCGTGGTCATGTGGCCAGCATGACTAAACACCAAGGCGCACGGAACACTGTTACCTTCCCACCGAAGTGGTACCTATTTATCTACTTGCAATTTCTTGCTTTCGAACTGCTAGGTTGGCAGGAGCTGGAACTAGAGACGGGAGCTCACTCCGTCTTGCGGCATCTGGGTCTTGAACTGCTGAACTACTGACCTTCCACAGCCCCTTCCTGCACACACACAAAAATAATAACATGCCAGGGAGAAGGCTAAGGAAAAGTGTTCTTCCCCATCTAATAATTGTCAATTTCTGTGCAGCTTCCAGGAAGACGCATTATAATTGCAAACCTTCCACCCCCCCATCTGCAATCAAGTGGTACAGTCTAGAAGAACCTTTACCATTTCGTCTTGCCAATTTTATAAGCTGGGCCTCAGAAATAAAGCTTTTCTTACAGATTTGTTACAAAAAATCTACACAACAGAATTGGATTGAGCATCATTTAGGATTGCAGATCCCCAACATTTCAAACCCTGAGATCTGGTGATGTCACATTGGATAGCAGTACTAATGGTAGTATTTCCTTGCTTTTTTGCCATAAAATCACAGCCAACATATGGCGACCCTGGTGGGGTTTTCAAGGCAAAAGACAATCAGAGGTGTTTTGCCATTGCCTGCCACTGTGACATGACTAGCAAGGGGCATGAACCAGGGAAATGGTGGTTCATGGAAGTTCATGGTTCATGGGGGTTCATATACCACAAACCACCACGAGCCTTTCAGTTTAACAAACTGGTTTGTGGTTCATGACTTTGGGATGCAGTAGAATCCCCCCCCCCAAAGTGCAGCAAGCCTCTAGCCAACTCTCCTCTAGCTGCCCTCCATGGTTGGTAAAGATTGGATTGGGGGGCAAATGACAGCCCCCCAAAGCAGGTGCCCCAGGGAAGTGCTCTCTTAGGAGTGTGTTGAGCAGACCAACTGCAAGCTAGAGACATCAAACTCACAGAGTATCTCCCCAGGTTGCCCATCTACCTGTCTGCCAAGTTGTGTGCAGATTGGCTTGGGGGGGGGAGGAAAGATCCTAGGGTCCAGTGTGCAAAAGGGGAAGGAGTGTGTTGAATGGCTCCCCTGCAAGCCAGAGGCATCCAACTCACAGGGACCCTCCTGGGATGCCCCTCTATCTGTCCTCCAAGTTGTGTGCAGACTGGCTGGGGGGGCAAGTGGTGCCCCCCCAAAGCAGGTGCCCCTATGAAAGTGCACTCTGGGGAAATTACAGTTGACCCTTCTCCTCTGGCATGGAAGGTGGCATCTCACCCACCTCCCCCTGGTGATGGAGGTTTGGGGGGTGGCCTGAGAGGAGCCTGAGAGTAACACTGGATGCCTCTCTTTCCATGGAGGCCCAGGTTACTGCAATCACCCAGTCTGCCTTCTTCCATCTTTGGCAGATTAGGTTACTGAGACCCTATCTCTCCACCCAGGACTTGGCTACAGTGACCCATGCAATGGTCACTTCTAGGCTTGGTTACTGCAACTTGCTCTATGCAGGCTTACCCTTGAGGCGGACCTGGAAATTACAGCTGGTGCAAAATGTGTCAGAGTGCCTGCTGACGTCAACGCCTAGCAGGTGCTCCACCCACTGCATTGGCTACTGGTTGAGTTCCAGATTCACTTCAAGGTGTTGGTAATAATCTTCAGAGCCTTACACAGCCTGGGACCAACATACCTGAGGGACTGCCTCTTCCCATATATGCCCCAGAGACTGTTACGCTCTATGGATCAACATATCTTGGGGACCCTGGCCCAAATGACATCTGTCTTGCCTCACCCAGGGCCTTCTCTGTCCAGACCCCCACCTGGTGGAACATGCTCCCCACTGAGATCAGGGCCCTGCGGGACCTCCTTCAATTCCGCAGGGCCTGTAAGATGGAGCCATTCCACCAGGCTTTTGGCTGAGGCAGTGGACGGTCTATGTATGGCCTCCCTGAGGTTTCTGTCACCCATTCAACAACTGCTGGCTATTTCATGTGTTATCAACAGGCCAAGGAGCCCCTCACAGCCACCTAATCTTCTGGTCTGGGTTGTGACCACCATTTTAATCTATATTTTAATATTTTAATTATTTATTGTACCGCTGAAATGTTGGTACCCGCCCTGAGCCCGCTCACAGAAAGGGCGGGCTAGAAATATGAATGAATGAAAATTAAATATTAAACCTCTGGTTCTTTGTCTCTGCAGCTGCAGTAAGAAACCTAGTACCTAGATTGGGAGTCCACTACCCTAATAGTAATTTTGGTGAGTTTCCTACTGAGAGCCAACCTTGCAGGGAGGACTCCATAGTTAATCCCGGTAAGGTCAGATGTTTGTCCTTTGGCTCTTGACTGGAGGGAAAGAAAAGTACAGGTGGTAGCCAACCCAGGTTGAAGGTGCACAGGTGCCTTCAACACCTTTTCTAATTTGCAGCTAACCAGCCTCTTGGCAAAAATGCCTTTAGCCTAGTTTGGGCTAGAGAGGCCTTTTCTGGCACCCACCCATCTCCCCCTGGTGACTGAGGCTTGGGGGTGGCCCACCACACCCCCCCCTCATGCCCAGGAGGTTGTCACCCAGTTGTAAAAATGGATTTTGGGGGTGGAATGAGCAAACTCACTTACTCAGCACAGTGAGGTATCATTCAAGTCCCAGAATATATATTTTTTAAAAAAGAGAAAGTTAAATTAGGCATTTGGGTTTTTTGTTAATTTGACATGGATGGGGGGGCAACCCTTGCCCTTGGGCCTAAGAAGCAGGCACCCACCCATTGTTGCTGTAGATGGGGAAATCTTTGGCACAGTCAAACAAGCTCACTTGTGTGGGTGGACATTTGACAAGGTAGAGGATTGCATAGGTGGATAACAGTCCACGAGGTAGGTGTTGTGTTATGAGGTAGATCTTGGTTCATGAGGTAAGTGTTGTGCTACAAGATAGATCTTGGCTCATGAGGTAGGTGTTGTGCTATGAAGTAGATCTTGGATCATGAGGTGATGAACTTCGGTTCGTAAATCGGTCCGTGCCCATCCCTAGTCCTAACCATGGACTTCTTTGTTGGTCTCCAAACATTAACCAGGGATTAGCTTCCTATATCTGATGAGATTGGGCTAATTTGGGCTCTCCAAGTCAGGGCACTTCCATACATACTAGGCATTATTCTACATGATATATATACATGTGTGGGTGCAGCTTAGCCACCCTAATGGGGAAGAAAGTGGGTTATAGGTAAATAAATGTGTGTAGTCACCATTGTGTGGGTCTGAAGGAAGGGGCTATTCACCAGGCCAAAAATATTAGCTACAGCACAAAATATCATTTAGTTACTTGTTCTAGATTATTACCTCCCCTCTCCATAGTACATGTGCAACTTTACCACAAGCAAGCATGCTTACTCTGAGATCTTAAATGCGGTCAAGTGTGTGGGCTGGTCCTGAGTGGGAACTCTGAGATTCAGCCCCAAAGTCTGAGTATCAAGCAGGGTTGCTTTATGACATTCATGGGCCCTAGGCACTTTTGCCTTCATGGGCTCCTCCTACCATAGTAGTATAAATATTAAAATTATTTTTGATATAATGTTAAATACTTCAACATTTTTTAAGGCAAAATGAAATAAATTTTGGTGGGCCGTAAAATTTCTTTCTTTTCTTTTTTTAATGTGGTGGGGGGGGGGAATTACATTTTCTTCAACCCTGAACATTCATTTTCTTCTTCTGATTTTAAAAGAAATTAAAACATTTTTGTGGGCCCCTAAAAGTATCATGGGCCCTAGGCACTGTGTCTACTGTGCCTAATGGATAAGTCAGCCCTGGTATCAACGCCAAAACTTGAGACCTGGCAACCATACTACTCATTCCTTCTAGTTCTGTGATGGATCCAGAAGGGGTTAAAATTGTCCAAGAGAGAATTCTCAACTTCATCCTAAAGCTCCAGTTCCCAAAGTTCATTGGAAGCTCAGATAACAGAGCAAATATAAAGCCAACTCATGTGCATTGCAAGTCACTGTATCAAATAGTCAAATAGCAGACTGCTGTGCCAGTCATGAAAGCAGCAAAACCAGGTCACTGCAACCAAAGGAGGGGTTTCTACATACTCAAAGGGTGTGCATAAAAGTATGGCTTTATATATTAACTAAAAGGGGGAAAGGTTCAAAACTGGCCTGATGAGGACTAAATATGGCCCAGGAGACGCAGGATATTGAGTAGCTGAGATACATTTTCAAGGTATAAAGGGATGAGGAAATAGAAGGTAGTTTTATAGCTCATGTATTTTACTCCCACCATTTAAAAAAAATCATCACATCCCACACTGAAGAAGTTAGTGGAGAGGGGCATGGAAAACAGGCAGCATTGTTTCTTCTCTCTACCCTCTACCTACATCCTAATGAAGGCTTTTGGCTCTACCAAGTTGCCATCTCAACTGCTCCTATGCTATTATATTTTCATCCATTCCTTCTGTCAAGCTGCTCCAGATGGTATGCATTGTTCCACCTCCTCTATTTTGACTTCATAACTTCTCTGGGAGGTATTTTAGGCTGAGGGTGTGAGTGGTCCAGTGAGCCTCCTAGCTGAGTAGGGATTGGAACATGGGTCTTCACAATAGCCTGTTGCTTTAACCATCTCACTATCTTTTGCTGTGGGATGCTCTGATTACTATGTCAGCTTTCTAGCTCCTGTCATGGCTTCCTGGCTAAGGAGAGTGTATAAGAGTTTGTTCCTTGGAACTGATTTCAGTATCCTTAACTTTGTATTGGAAATTGACCATTGCATTCCAGTGGGTAGACTGCAGGATGGATGGACTCCTTTTCATCTTTGCAAAATAAAGTGTCCGGGGAAACGTCTCAAAGAAATTAACCTTTTTTTCCCTCCTTTGCCAGAAGCGATGAACACAAATCCATTAATGTCCTAATTGGTCTGTTGCTGGGCCAAGTTGTGAAATTGACAATAGGTCCTGGGGCTGAGCCCCAGTTCAGATTAATCCCCAAATGGTGTGTGTGTGTGGGAGGGGGGGAATAAAGCACTTCCATGCTAGTGAATGCTGGAACCCACTTTGGACGTTTATTATGTAGAGCCACCAATACTTTTTTTGCCGCTCCCCCCCTTTGGAAATTGAGAATTCACAATAATTAACCGGGACTAATTCACCACTGGTGTGCTCCAACCAGGCTACTTCTGATGTGTGGGCTATACAACTGAGATGGAAGAGCTGGCAAGGAAAAGCAATTTCTTTTCAAATGTAGCTTTTGGTATGGTATGAAGAAAGGTTTGCACAAAAGGGGAGATTGGGGAAGACAGACTGTGCCTGTGAGCCATTCTTTGACATGTTTTCATGGAAATTAGTAGAATGCACAGATGAAGGGCTGCATTTAAAATTTCAGAAGTCAAAACCCGTCATTTAGATTGAAACTGCAGCATCTAGTCTTTTTAATTTTTGTTTCATGTATACTACATTATATAAAGTCATTAAATATTTTTTTAAAAAATATCTCTCCTATTTTAATATCTTGCTGAAAAACATTAAACAACTAACAGCATGCAGGGTTATATGGATTTGTTATTTTTTTCTTTTGTTTCAGAATGTTGTCATTTTGTATGACTTGATCTTCCCATTTTTGTTACTCATATTCATTAATTTCTTTTACGGCATTTACACTGTTTATACAAAGCTTGTGTGACATTTATATGTATAATGTATGTTGTTGATATATGTGTGCATAATGCAGATTCACTGATGCACAAATAATGATGCAAAAGTATTTTTTGGAGAGGAATTCAGTGTTAGAAATATGAACATGGCTGAAACGGAACATGACACAAAACTAAAGGCGTACTCAGTTTGAACAAGCAAAATTGAAAAGACACCAGTTGAATGAACAAGCTTGTGGCATTCAATAGCAAAACCACAATTTTGTGATCAAGCACGCTGGAACAGCTACAGTTGGGCTTAATGATCCCCATCCCAGTGCCACAAGAACTGTCGTGGCCATATGAGGATCTGAACCAAATTATAGTGTACCAGTAGTACTTGTGATGCTAATGCATTAAAAAAAGTCCATCCCCCTATCATGTGCTATCTCCTGGGGACTTCTTCCTATACTGTTGGATCCAGATCTCCCTTCTGTTTTATAGAATCACAGAGTTGGGAGGGGCCATACAGGCCATCTAGTCCAACCCCCTGTTTCATTAAATACCTGTTAATATTAAAATCCTGTACATAGAGACCATCTTTCCTCTTCATGAGCAGGCTAGTTATGGGTTTAGCAACAGAGATCTAGATTCAGATATGGGAGGCCAAGACTCAAGAGATCTTCCAATAAGGAAAGGGCAAGACTCTGTTTCACTCCCCTCTGTGTTCTGGAACAAGACACTTGCCTGTCCATTTTCTTGAGTCTTGTGGTGTCCTTCAGTTGCAGCCCCCAGCTGAATGGAAGAGACTTTTCTGTGATGTGCTTCTACCCAGCACAGCAGAAGGCTGTTCTGAATACTGCAGTCAAAGAGCTGGGCCTAATTTTCCATTAAAAATGGCTTTTGCTCTACTGGGGATGCTGTCTGAAAGAAAGCTAACTGTGAAGAAATTCCATATACCATTCTGCCACTCCTGTAGGCCATTCAGCAGTGGTCAGAATATAGGAACATGGCATCACAGTATGATCATTTTTATGTCTAGTGCCTTCTAAGAGAAGTGGAACTCAGTGGCATCATGGGAAATGGGGAGTGAGGTGGAAGAGCATAGGGCTGCCCTACCACTAGGCTGGCTACTTGAGGCAGCAGACTGACAGTTGTTTACTGAAATGCTCTGGGGGTTTGTTTTTTTGGGGGGGGACATTGATTGGATTTTCCATCAAACATCTTGGAGCGGCCTTGGGCAATTCCTCTGTAAAATGGGAATGTTTCAGTATTACTTTATTAACTGTTGCAAGAATGAACAATCTTATGATATACTTTGCAAATAAAAGTGCTATGGCTAAACTAATAACAATAAACCAGCACCTAACAATCTGTTGTTACTAAATAAATGTTAAGTAGCAACAAATCAGGAATAGGCTTAGCAATTAGACTGCAGATTTTCCTTGCAGTAAACACCAGTTCCAGACGCCCAAATGTCAGGAGGCCACCGGTTAGACTATAACCGGGGAGAAAGAAACAGACGGTGCTATCGATCTTCATGACTCCCGATTCACATGACTGCACTTCCAACTTTCCAAAGTAGAACATGGGAGGTGATTAAATAATCAGAGCCATTACCCATGAGGGATATAAATCCCTAAAGCCAACCACTCTGTTCCCCAATCTCCAAAACAGAAGTACAAGCAGGGGGGCTGTAGCATAGCATCATCGAGAGAAGATATAAAACACAATGAATTGCAGGCAGATGGATCACAGCAGAGAAAATATCACTATGTCCAAACCCCAAATGTAGCTGTGTTCTAAAACAGACTCGTTTTTCTCCCAAGAACCCCATGTGGAGATTACTTTGTAAGATCTCTGGAGCAACTTTAAAAAGAAGAGAAAAAATATTTACCACAGATGAAATATTTAATGTAGGGATGCTCGAATACCCCCCTGGTTTGCCAGACATGAACAGGGGACCTATTTTTTAAATAATTGGTTTATTAACTGTTTATCAACCCAGTCATGGCTGTTTGGCAGATCACTTCACTGTATTCCCGTATTCCTTCCTAACCATGAAGTACAGTGCAATTGGCTTTGTTGCAGGCATGCATTCTCACACAGCCCAATTGAGTTCTATTGCTTTCCCTCCATCGCCCTTGTTCCATGACTGTTCCTCTCAGCAGGCAATTGTTTAAATGTTTATTAATCAAATCAGTCACTAATCATATAAAGTAGTCAACATTAATAAGAGCGACAGGTTTTTTTTGAGGGGTATCTTTTGTTTTGTTTTTTTAACAAATCTATTTGACAGGTGTTTGTGGCCTTCTGGCACAAACTAAAGAAGAAGAGCTGTTTTTTATACCTTTCTTTTCTCTAACCCGAAGGAGTCTCAAAGCAGCTTACAATTGCCTTCCCTTCTTCTCCCTACAACAGCCCCATTCACACGGAGGATTTGCTGCACTAAAGGCATGAATGTCAGGTGGGTTTTTGGGGCACGATCACACTGCAGCAACTGGGAAGCGTAGCGCGCCTGTGGCCAACCCGTGGCATCCCGCCAAAGATGCGCTGTAAAAAGTACCTCGGAAAGTGCACTAGTATCCGGAAAATATGGGGCAGGGGTGGGTGTCTGATTGCGGGAGCGCTAGTATCCCATGGCATCCAGTGCCCTTCCACATCCCATCGCAAACCGGATGTTTTTCGTAACCGTATGCGCACAAACACGTAACTGAAAGCAGTGCTGCTTCGCGGAACTGCATGCACACAAACGCGAAACACTTGCCACACCGCTTCTTTGCCACACTACAACATCGCCATGTGATTGCCAGATAACAGCCTAAGTGCAAAGCCTCGGGGGACCATGTGATTGGGCTACCGCACTTTATTTTGCTCCAGGGCGAACAGCTATGCCTCTCCCCCCTGTGTTATCTGGCCCATGTGACCGAGGCACAAGTCAACTTGTGAGGTAGGTGGGGCTGAGAGAGTTCTGAGAGAACTGTGACTGGCCTGAGGTCACCCAGCAGGCTTCATGTGGAATCAAACCCAGTTCTCCAGATTAGAGTCTACTGCTCTAACCACCACACCATGCTGGCTGGTGATTGGTTCTCATCTGATGAACACCTTCAAACATTACATTCAAAATGTAATGCTGCTGTGTTTTGGAGGACTAATACACATGCTATAAATGTCTGATGCATGTTTACCCCCTCATGTGGTAACTTACATGCATCAATAATCCCATTCCAGATCCAACACAAACAGGATATCCATGTTATCCAATGTCATCTCACAGGCAATTTTTTAAATGACGTCTATTCATGCATTCAGCTGTGAGTCAATCAAGTGATGCACATACCGTCTACATTTTACTATCAGAGAAGCTTTTGAGACTACTTGGAATTCCAGCTATACAAAGGAAGTCCCAAAGGGCTAGTTCGATTATTTGGCATGCAGTTCTGCCACCTGCCACAGAGTTTTCCCCACATTTGGACAGACCATCCCCAAAATTGGTTCGGTCAACGTCTACATTTTACTATCAGAGAAGCTTTTGAGGCTCCTTGGAATTCCAGCTATACAAAGGAAGTCCCAAAGGGCTAGTTCAATTATTTGGCATGCAGATCTGCCACCGGCCACAGACTTTTTTCCACATTTGGACGGACCATCCCCAAAATTGGTTTGGTCAATGCAGTACCAATACTGGATCTGTATTGTGATTATAAATAGTTCCCCATGTGAGAAAGTCTCCATGTGGACTGGAAGGTATCTATCATGTGTTGCCTGTTCATGATCACAGGTCATATAGCTAACGTAGTTGTTACTAGAGTGACACTGAAGTCACCCCTTTTGGCTAAATCTCACACCATGGTACTAAATTCTGTTAGACATATGTGTCTTCATAGGTTGACTCACTGAAGTCATTGCTTCTCACATCACAGAGCCCTGATATGATGACAAACTACATCAGTCATTCAACTCATGTGATAGGAATAATAGGCAAGCCCCCCGAAGCATCTAAGCGTAAAGGGAGGTTTTCTTAAGCCTTCCGCTTGGTGTAGAGCCAGTTTGGTATAGTGGTTAAGAGTGTCAGGCTCTACTCTGGAGAACCAGGCTTGATTCCCCACTCCTGATTGAAAGTGGATTATTTAGTGTGTGTGACTACAGCCACAGACTCCAAGTGGAGGGCCGGGTATAAATCAAACTACTCCAACTCCTACTCCTTCTTCTGTTGTGTGGATGGGGGTTCAGTGAAGGTTTCCTTGGTGCTCTACAGCTTCAGCTAAACCCTTAATAGTGGTACAGCTTGTGGGTGGCATCTCCCTGCCTGGGTTTTCTGTGAAGTTCAGAATAAATAAGGCTATAAGTGATGTTGGCTGAGTTTGGAGCCAGGGTAGGCTTATCCAATATGCTGGCACTTAACAGAGGATACCTGTTAGTGGTAACCCATACTTCGGGGAGGGAGGTGTTTAATATTAGTTTCTGTGAAGTTCAGAATAAATAAGGCTAGAAGTGATGTTGGCTGAGTTTGGAGCTAGGGTAGGTTTATCCAATATGCGGTCACTTAACAGAGGATGCCTGTTAGTGGTAACCCATACTACGGGGAGGGAGGTGTTTAATATTATGCAGATCAAGCCATTGACAAAACTCAGTTTAACCCTTACATTTGTGTCTCATTTTTCCATACTGAGGTATAGGGGCAAATGACATGTATGTATAAATACCTGATAAGTTGTGTCTAAAAACCATACAGATGTGTATACAACAAAGTCATACAAAGAAATGAAAGCATTATCAATACCCACAACAATAATGAGTAGATGGACTTAAACAGCTTACAATGACAGCATCCCGAAACAAGAAATTAGGCAGGACATGTTCATCCATCACTACTAAAGAGGCTTTTCCCCCTCAAGGATCACCTGCCCAGAAGTAGGATTGTGCTCTTGAAAAATCCACTAATGGAAATCTTGGACAGGTGAAACCAGGCGGGTTATAGATAGAGTTTAGAGCACTACCACTGCAGAGGGGGAGATACCGGTTGTCACCGACATTTTTTTTACCAGGCATTTTACTATTCGGAAAAGAGGCTCTATTTTTTTCAATGGGAATGTCACTGTTTTTGCCACTTTTTGGTGGGATAAATCAGTGCTGTAGGTAGGGTGGGGCAGCTACTGTGGCTATGGCCTGCTTTGCATTGTGGCAAAATCTCTGGCCCTAAAAGGTATTGGCTCTAACCTGCTAGAGCATGGGGGAAAATAACCTCTTATGTGCAGAAGCTGACAGTGCCCTAAGATGTCCATTAATAATGCTGGTCACTCTAGTAACGGCAGATAGAAGTGCCCCCATCTGCAATGCAATTAAGATAAGGCTGTGTCCTGTTGAGAATTCCACATCTAGTCATCTTCCCGATGTCTGTCACTCCCTGGTGACACCAGATGACTACTTCAATGACAACCTTTATGACATAGATGCTGCTAGTAAAACAAGGAGCCTACACAACTGTGAATCAAGCAACCCAAACTCGGATCAGTCCAGGCAACTGTCCTGTGCAAAAATAAATAAATAAAAATAAACCCACACCTCTTTTTGCAGCCCTGTTCCCTTTTCTGCTCATCTCATACAAGTGAATAATATAAAAATCCATTCTTGATTTGATTTGGGAAACAGTCGAAGAAAAAACAACCACACTGGTTAGGAGAGGCAACAAAACTGAGTTGACTGGCCTGGTTGGAGCAAATGTCTAGCTGGAAAACTTCCTTTTGCCATAGGTTCAGACACTAATTCTGCCATTTTGCTGTCTTCTCTACATTTGACACTGGGCTGGATCCAACAAAATACCCTCTGAGTGCTCTCTTGCCTGTGCTGTGGAGTTATAAGACTGCAACTTATTTCCCTGCCCACCCATAAGGATGAGTGAATGTTTTCCTTATATTTGCCAATATTGCTGTCAACAATTACAGTTCTCAATTTTTCACTGTTATCGTTTCCTTTTTTTCACTTTTGGAGATTCATTGGTAAAGCATACCCATGCTGTGCCTCAATTTAGGCAATATTAATCTGTATATAATGTATGTCCTTTACATAATGCCAATTTACTGACACACAAATAACTCTGGAAAAAACAATGGGGGAATTCAAAGTACACATTTGTCATGCAGAAAACAGAAAATGGCACAAAACTGAAGAATCACTGGTTTGATTTGCAGAAAATAGCAACAAAATGATTCTGTTGTTCATTTGGAGTATTCATCAGCCATTTCTTCTTACAGGCAATTCTATCGATACAGTTTTATCCCACCCTTTCCCCTCTCCTTTTTTCCTAACAACCTGTGAGGGAAGTTGGGCTGAAAAAGGGTAACTGATTTGAGGTCACACAGTAAGTTTCACGGCAGAGTGGGGATTTGAATCTGAGTTTCTTGCTCCTAGTCTGACACTTCAACTACTCCTCTCAACTACCATTTGGCTATTGACTGGTTCACAACAGAAAGCTGAAACTTAAAGCCAAAGATCAAAAATAATCAAACTAACATGTGTGTGTAAAATGCTGTCAAGTCACAGCCAACTGATGGCAACTCTAGCAAGGGGCTTTCAAGGCAAGTGAGAAGAAGAGGTGGGTTGCCTTCCTCTGCAGAAGCTTCTTCAGGGGTCTCCCGTCCAACTACTGACCCCATTTAACTTCTGAGATCTGACAAGATCAGGCTATACCATGCCACCTTCCCTTGAAACGTCACCAATACCAACCACAATTCAAGGGAGAGCAGCAATATAATGGGGGGGGAGTGAAGTTCATTGTGAACCAATTGTCAATGGGTTAATGCTCCACTTGAGCTGGGAATGCATTGCCAGCAAGCAAAATTCAGGTTTTGAACACATGATTTGTAAGGATTCAAGCGTTTAGTACTATATGTATATTGGCTCTTCCTTGTATTCAGGAACCTTGTAAATGCCAAGCTCTGTGCACAGTGTGCAATCCCATACATTGTTACCCTCTTCTAAGCCCACTGAAGTCAATTGGCTTAGAAAAGTGTAACTCTGTTTAGGATTCTACTGATAAGAGTCGTACATGCATCAGGTCCATTGAAACCTTCCAATGAATATGTGAAAGTTGACAGGGACAAACTCACTTTGCTTATCCCACCTATACTCCTGAAGGTCTGAACAGGGATGGAGCTGCAGCCTCCCTCCCCAGAAGGCTCATCTCATTGTATATCATTTTATATCATTAACATATCCTTTTATAGTTAAAATATCACTCATCTTCAAACCACTAGTGTTATCTGGGGCCACACGAGTGCATCATTGTTTACTATTATTGGAAGAAGATTTCTTATGCAAGTACTAACTTGAAATATGTTGGGAAAGCGAGCTCTAAATCATTTCCAGTTTCCTCTTCTTTTTAATTGGTGTTTTCTCTCCTTTAGAACTATCATCTCACATTAATCACTTGACATGTTGAGACCTTAACCCCAAATCCATAGAATGTATTTTATCTTCCAGCTCTGTTGTTTTCCTCGGTGTGTAATTCAAAAGAATGTTAAAGTTATCTTGGTTGGGGCTGATGAGGGCGCAGATTGCAGAACAGGAGTTAAAATATAAAACATTGGTGCTCCAAATAAGATTTTAGTTTGCATGCCATTATAAAAGATGGTTATTAGACTGGGTTTCATATTTAAGGGTGTTATTAGTTGTGTGTAAAATAAGGGCAGTTCACATGTCCCTCATGTATCCTCCATGTGAAAAAAAATCTTGATGTGGATTTCTTATTTTGCTGGAGATACGAGGAGTAGGAAGGATGCAATTCCAAGTTGCTCAGTGAAAGAATGATAAACCTGGGTATCATCAGCATATTTGATAACACTTACTTCAAAGCTTTAGATGATCTCACTCAGGGGATACATACAAATTACGTCATTTGTGATAATCCATATCCTTATGCTACCCCATGCAACAAAGCCCAGGAGGATGACTTGACATCTCCAATAATACTGCAGAGCAAAAATAAATATGGAGTCAATGCAGTGCCCTGTCTGAGACACCTGCCAGATGTTTAAAGGCCCCAGTCACACAGAGAATTAGGTACGCATAGGGGACGGATTAAGGGTGGATCAAACCAGCGCGATTAGACGCTAACATCTGGCAAGCATCGTGCATCCGCCCCTAACCCGTCGCATCCAGCCGAAAATGCGGATCGAAAAGGGAATATGGAGTACCTACCAGAAGATCTGCAGCAATGGCGGGCATGGGATCGCGGACGCGCCGGCAGCCCATAGCATCCTGTAGCCACCCGTGACCCACACATGTGCACTAACATGGGACTGCCGTGTTGCCTCACAGGGACTACGCTGTTGCCTCCTCAGTGTGATTGGGTGCCGACAGAGGAAGAACAGAGCTGCGGGGGAGCATAAGATCATGCTCCCATGCTTCTTTTAGTTCCGCATCTAATATGCCTCCCTTTCCCAATGGATTTTCCCAATCGTGTGACCGGGACCAAAGCTGGTCTAAAAGATAGTGATTCACTGTTTCAAAAGCTACTGAAAAGTGAAGTAAGAGTCACCAAACAGAAATTCCCCCATCTCCAGATGAAGATCATCCAACAGGGGTATTATAGTCATCTACACGCCATAATGAACCATTATGCCAGACTGGAAAGGGAAAATATATAATCAAGGAACAGCTAGAGGAGCTATACCATTTAGAAATGTAAGATAGTAATCAACGACTGCCCAAATTCTTTTGGTCAAAGATTTATTTTTATACCAATAGCCTTTCCAGTTGGCCATAACGGGTCTGGGTCTAATTTTATGAGGTACCTTTCACATCCACAGGCAACCCAAGAACCAGCAGATCAAAATGATCCAAAGAATTGTAATCACAGGGTCAAGCAAGGGTTTAGGAACCCTCCCTTCCTAAGATGACATAATGGAGGAGAATCCTGGAGGCTTGATCCATTCTGGTTGTGGTCGCATGAGCCAGATAAACCAAGGGGGAAGCGAGGCTATTCCCTCTGGAGGAATTTGACCCACAGTTGTGCAATCACACAGTCCTTTGAAGCTGCGGGGGCAGCCTGCCACTGCGTGATCAGATGCAATCGCGGCTGAGGTTGTTGGGGTTTTTTGCTGTTTGTTTCCGATTTCCTTAAATGTGGAATCGATGAATCACATCTCAGCACTGAGGGCTCCCAATGGAGTGTGCATATTGGAAGGGGGGGGGAAAACAACAGCATGACGTTGGGATGGCCTGATCAGACCATCCCAACGCCATGAGAGCGTGCTGGAGTGATCAGACAGGGGAAAGTCTGTCCATGGCCCATAGGAACCCATTTGCTACCAGACGTTCCCCAGTGTCTTTTAACTCCGCTTCTGTGGCAGAGCAAAACGGGTTGCCGATTGCTGCGGGGCGCTTCCCAGATGTTGTTGTCTGATCACACCCTTTAAATCTGCCTGGCATTTGTGCCTATGGTGGTGCTAATTGTGCATGTGTTCACAACCTCTGTTTCAATCCAGTCTGACAACCATGCCTGGCTACATTTCATTCAGATGTCCTTCAGTCTCTTTCAGATGTCCTTCAGTCTCTTTCAGATGTCCTTACCATGTCCACATCATTGAGCAAAGCCAACTAATCCTTCACTAGGGCACTGAAAAGCATACCCAAGCGACACTTCTGTCTATTGTATTTCACCACCAAGCTAAGGAGATGATTGAGCAAATAAGAAAGAAGAAAGATGCCTTAGCATTCCATGATCCCTACATAGACAGGTCTGGAAAAAGATAAGTCCCACTCTATTAAACCAATGAAATTTCATTCTTCACTTCACCCAGTCTGGAGAGACACAAGTGTAGCAAAATGAGTTTAGTTTAAATATCAGACTGTAAAGTTAAAAGAAATAGGGGAAAATCAGTGGAAGGAGTCAAAGTTTGAATGCCAAGTGCATTTTATGGCCCAAGTGGAGGTTTGAATCCAGCTTTCCAAGGTTCTAGTCTGACAGTTTAACTATGCACAGCACATGTATTTTAACAAGCATTCAGTGCCAAAAAAAAAGTGGGATATCCCAGTTGCCGTGTCTCTGCTACAATTTGGATGCTTATTCCCCAGATCATGTATAAATTGCATGAAATTCTGAATAAGGGGTTTGTTTTTACAAGATGAGGCAAGCTTGCATTTAGCAGGAAAGCATCTATATTCATCCAGGTTGGCCCCCCTCGTGCTAAATTTTGCCTGAATTACATTCATCAAAGCAGATTATTGAAGCTAGATAATTAACTTCCCAACAGATATGAATTACCATACAGTACATAGGCATTGTACATGAACCAGTTAATATTTAGTGAGGTACTCACCTATGCATGCCCCAAAATTACAAAGCTAATGAAAGATGGCAGTAGACAGAAGCAGAATTAATTTAGTAAGACATCAGAAACCTTGCAGATACTTGACTAGTGTAGCTTTGAGCCAAAATATTTATTCAACCAATAGAACTGAGGACTTCCATGAAACTGTAAGGGTCTTCAGTCAAGAGATGCTTCTCAACACATGTAGTCAACAGCCAAACGTATCATGTTTGATAGCCGCAATCACCTGTGAGCATTCAGGGGCATTTCACTGGATCCATCCAACTGTGGTGCTGGAGTTTCATTTACTTGCCTTGCAGGCGCTTTTGCATCTGCGTATTAGGTGAGACTGATTCTCCCTGGTATCCTGGATGGTTGGGTCACAAGGCTGTGCAAAAATGGGTATGTGCAAAATAATGTTGATACAGAGTTAAACACCACCAGTGTTTATAATCATTGGCTGACTGACTTGCTCAAGGATACCATTGGCTGCCAAGCCGTGTGCAGTGAATAGGTCGGAGAGGGGACTATGAGTCCCTTCACCTCTGTGAGTATGTGCATGAGTGAAACACTGCCCATTCACCTCTGTGAGTATGTGCATGAGTGAAACACTGCCCATTGCACAATACTGCTTGAATACTTGGAAAAAAAATAACTCAGAGGACATGCCCACACTTTGTGAACAGCAATCTGATTGATGGACTATTGGCTCACTGTTTATTACCAGATAATACATGCGTAGTTGAACTGGTAAGTGTTACAGCATCCCTATTTCAGTCTCACACATGAAGGGGCCTTATAGAGCACTGGGGCATTTGTCTGTCAAGCACAATGCCATCTATTTTGATGGGAGGTGGCACTCTAGAGTTTGGACCAGTCTCATTCTCCCCCTAGTCTATTTCACAGGCGTATTATGAAGCTAAACTGGAGGACGAAATAACCATTGGAAAGTACCAATATGATCAACAGATTTCTTCCAGCAAGGATTTTTTTTTATGTGCAGGAGTATCCAAACATGTATTTTGAAGTGGTACAAGCCAGAACTCTGAACTGTAAACCAGAGGTCAGTGCGTAAGTGTTGCCATGGACTCTCCCCTGTCCCATCAAAATATTACTCTAACCCATAAATACAGGCTAGCAAACAAGATTCTGCTCAAGAGAGGCTACAGGCTCAAGTCAAGGCATACACGTATGGTATGACTGCCATTGCAAAGCCCCCTCCCTTCGTGGGTGGCGAGGGCCCTATCTCAGAGAAATGGATTAATGCAAAGGTCTAGGAGCTGCGGTGGCTCAAGTGGTTAAGACGCTGAACTGCAGGCTGTGGAAGGTCAGTAGTTCAGCGGTTCAAGACCTGGGTGCCGCAAGACGGGGTGAGCTCCTGTCTCTAGTTCCAGCTCCTGCCAACCTAGCAGTTCGAAAGCAAGAAATTGCAAGTAGATAAATAGGGACCACTTCGATGGGAAGGTAACAGCGTTCCGTGCGCCTTGGTGTTTAGTCATGCCGGCCACATGACCACGGAAACATCTTCGGACAGCGCTGGCTCTTCGGCTTTGAAACGGAGATGAGCACCACAACCCTAGAGTCGGATTCGACTGGCTTTCGAGCAAGGGAACCGTTACCTTTACCTAGGAAAGCTATTTGGGCTCCAGGAAGCCTAAAATTTCCCACAAGGATGCAGTGGTTGAAAGAGCTGTGTTCTGGCATTGCTCCTGGAAGGCCTGACATCAACTGAGTCAATGTTTGCTGGCTGTCCAAAGCATAGTGGTTGGGTACATCAGCCTGGCTGTGGCTCTGCTTTAAATGTTTATTTATGGTGACCTCTTGTATTTACAAGTGATTTAAGGATTCTGTTGCAGAAATTTGGTTGTTTATCTCACTGCACTTCCACTGCCCTGTGTTATTTTAACAAGATAAGTAAAGAAGAAGAAGAAAGACTTCCTTTACAAGGATGATGATGAAATAAACCACCAAATAGTCTTTTGCCAATAAGGGAGGGAGAGAGAATCCAACTATTGTTAAATTTTTGTATATAGGGGAGAGGGAGAGAGAAAGTAAGAGGACTGATTTATTTGTACAATAACTTTTCGAAGATGTAAGGGTCTAAGCAACACAACAGTTAAAAGATCGTTCTGGAGACACTGAAGTATAAATATGGTAAAACTCTGAGCTCGAGCTGTAACTCTCCTTTTTAATGGGCTTTTCACTTTTAGATGGAACTGTTGTTTTATCTCCCTCCATAAAAATGTGATAAAATATCCATCACTTCAGAAGGGACCTACGTTAGGGCTTTGTTGTATCCAATGTTTCTGCTGGGCACCAGGAGAAAAACATCAAATAGGCAGGAATCATTGACAACAAACAAAGCATTTCTGAGACCAGTGGCTTAGTTGATTTAGTACAGGATCGTGAACTGTAATAGGCATTAGAAAACAACAATGATATGAAAAATTCTGCTATATAAAAATATTTGGTAGCTCCCCTCTTCATTCATTTTAAATACATAATGTTTCTCTGTTTCACATTCAGTTGGTGTATTGGCCACCAATACAAAATCAAGCAAAGATGTACATCTATATAATACAAATGTTATGGAAAATATTCTCTAATATGGTAAGGTCTGAGTAATAGAAATGTATAGGTTGGTTCTCCGAACAGGGTTACAGAGTCACTGCTGAACATTCTCATGACATTTGACACAATGTGTCTCCCAAAAGGACATAAATCCAGGAGGTGGAGAACTTTTTCTTAAATGCATAGACTAGTGCTTCAGTTTGGATAACCCAGGTTAGCCCGATCTTGTCAGATCTCAGAAGCTAAGCACAGTCAGCCCTGCCTAGTATTTGGATGGGAGATCTCCAAGGAATTCCAGGGTCATGATGCAGAGACAGGCAATGGCAAACCACTTCTGAATGGCTCTTCCTTGAAAACCTTATGGGGCTTCCATAAATCAGCTGTGACTCAATGGTGTCCATAGGCACCCTCTTGCCCAATGTATTGCTTACTTGCTTCTTCTCCAGAGCATCTTCTCCAAATGGGAGATGAGACTGAGTGAAAAAGCTAGTTGGATTCAACCCTCAGCTTGGGACCCTTGGAATGGGAGATTTTTTAACTCTTCTATCCCTGCACACTTTGCCAATTAAAACAAGTCCTCCTACAAGATGGGCACAAAAAGCACCCTGTATTTTTCTTTCTTTACATGGTTCATTATAGCATGGGGAAGGATGTCACTTGCAATTTGTGAAATTATGCAGTCGTGGAAGAGTTAACCACCCACCTGAACTGGGCCCAACACAGCCAGTACCTCTCTTTAAAAGATGGGAAGATCTAAGTACAGTTCTCCCTTCATCAAATCTAGTCAGACTATTAGTGTAATCAACTGAGCTCCTACTGCAAACAATGCGGTCCTGATATAACGTCAGGGTTTGTTGTTGTTGTTTTTTTAAAAAGGAATAACGTTGGTGTGAAGAGTTCAGTGGCTATTACCTGCCTCTTTATTTCTCATCTTTAAGGCAAGGACAACTTTGGGAGGGAGAAAAAAGTCCAGCCTGGTAGAAAAAGATCAAGAGTCATTTATTTATAAAGCTCCTAAGTACTGTCTGGTGGGAAAACAGAAACCTTCAGCACACCAACAGAAGCTGTCCTGGACTCCTGGGGGACGTGCATATCAGAAAGTTCCCAGTGCCTTGAAAGATGACATCTGAGATTGAGCCTTCAATCGAAAATGGAACTGAAGGCTATGCTCTTCTCTAAGTGAACTTTCCTGAATATCTGCAGCACTTTTTAAACCATAAAAAGAGCTCCCAAAGAGCATTTGTTTTCACGGCCTTTTCATCTGCTGTTTTGTCCGCTGTTTCAATTGACACCATAAAACATTTCACCCAAGGGCATGGGCAGAGAATTAAAGCCACAGGGAACCAAGTGCTACCTTTGGTGCCCTGATTGAGGGATAAGTGACCATCTTTGAAACACATATGCCCCCTTCTGAGTACAACGGTAGAAGATGGGTTCATCTAGGCAAAAAATATGACAAGACTCTAACAGTCTGCTAGAGTGGTTTAAAGATTTCAGAATTGGAACACAGAAACCTGGTTCAAATCACTACTCAACCATGAAGTGTAATAGGTGGCCTTGGTATGGTCACTCTCCATATAGCCTTTTTCACAGGGCAAAGATAAAATACAGCCTTGGATGAAGAGCATAAAAAACATGATAAAAGATACTGTTGCTATACCTTGCTGGGATAGCCCATTTGAACAAAGGACTAAGTTTCCACACTCAAAAGTATTCCATCCAATTCATTCTTGGGTTTAAGAGGGTAGCCATGTTGGTCTGCAGTAGAACAGCTAGTCCAGTTACAGCTTAGAGACCAACATGATTTTCAGTGTATGAGCTCTCAAAAGTTCATACTCCAAAAATCTTGTTGTCTCTAAGCTGCTACTGAACATGAATCAAACTACTCTTGTGTTTGTTGATTGTTGTTCACATATTGTATAGCTTCCCTCAACTCTCTATATAATTACAGTTGCCATCCCTCCGGTCAGGGGAGGGTATCCTCCAATTTCAGGGTGCCCAATCTAACACTGGCCAGTTGTTCAATGGGGGAAGCCCCACCCCCAAACAGCAGCATCCCACAATGAGGCTGCCAATGCAATGACATCACCAGTAGTGACATCATCATGCTGGGGCCATCGCGCTATGATGCTCTAGCTTTTGAGAGGAAACTCTTTAGTTACCATAGAGTTTTTGTCCCGAATGCTAGAGCGTCGCTGTGCGATGGCCCTAGCATGATGTCACTACCAGTTGATATTGGGGTTGAAACAATTGATATGAGAAATGCAAAATCATTCCTATAGCTCAGTGATGGCTACTTTACAAAGGAACTTGATCTGGAGACAAACACAAACTTCTGGTAGATTCCTACCCTGATGCTTGTGATATACTAGAAGCAGTGGAGCTCTTCTGCCTTCAATTCCCCTATCACCTTCCTGAGAGTATTTATAGCACTTTGGCATACTGACTGCATGACATCCTTCTCACCCCCAAGGTACTTAGCTGCCGGCAGAATGCTCTTCAGCCAAATGGACCCAAGATGACGAGGAGCAGGTTGAATGATTGGACATTGCTTTCTTGAACTGATTCTGCCTGAGGCCTAAGGTTTTATATAGTGAATATTGCATCCCTTTAATTCCATCTTAACATATAAATTTGTCAGTATACAGATTTCTGCAAAGGCACCATACGCAGCAGTATATTCTCTACAAAAAGAAATTGACCACTGAAATTGTACCCTGAACTTTTCATTGTTTAGGAAAGAGGAAATGAAGTTGTATATATTTTTATCGATTGGCCTGCATATGAGTTGACATCAAGGTATCAAAATTCTACAGAAGCATATCAAGTGTCACAGACTGGAAGTCCACTTTGAAAATAAAAAATAGAGAAAGCAATGACTTTTCCCCTCTGCTTCTCATTTTCCTTTTCTTGCTCTTACAATAAAAGAAGTTTCAAAGTACAGTTTGGCTCAATTCCAGTACTGAATAATAGACTTGATTATAAGGTTCAAAACTGAGATCAATGCAGTTCCTTGAAGCTAACCTCACTTTCAGAAATAAAGGTCTGGATAGTGTGGATTGATTCGATCTACAACTCTGACATTGTAACTTCCAATGTAGGGTTTTACTTGGTCATAAAAGGCCATCAAGAAAAAATGTTTCTGAGAACACGAGATTCAGATGATGCTTAGTGGACTGAAATATGACTTTCCCCTCTTTTTTATCTGTCATCAAACATTTCCCCTTTCCCAGACTTTCTCTTTGTTGTTTTCTTTTCTTCCTTCATATCAAATAATGTTCTTGATTTTCCTGATTTATTAAGTCCAATAAATGTTAATTTGTATGTCACTTTGAGCAGCTTTGAGCATTCAGTGAGAAAGAGAAGCACGATTATGCTGGTGTTCTGTGTCTTTGCATTTGGATGACATTTCCAGAGCAAATAAGGATTGTGAAGAAGCTTGCACATTAACAAGGGGGTATAAATTAATCATAACTAATTAATATCTGCAACCAAAAGCTTTTGGTTTGTTCACATCAAAGTAGAAAATTAAGCCTCATCTCCACCTATGCAATAATGATAATACTTAACATTTGTGTTGACAGACAATGTGAGGTAGTGATTAGACTGTCTGACAAATCTGGGCTTGAGTCCCCATTCCAAGGAGGAGGAGGAGGAGGAAGAGGAGGAGGAGGAGGAGGAGGAGATTGGATTTATACCCCACCCTACACTTGGGAGTCTCAAAGTGGCTTACAATCTCCTTCCCTTCCTCTCCCCACAACAGACACCCTGTGAAGTAGGTGGGGCTGAAAGAGCTCTGAGAGGACTGCTCTTGAGAGAACAGCTATGAGAGAACTGTGACTGACCCAAGGTCACCCTGCTGGCTGCATGTGAAGGAGTGGGAAATCAACCCTGGTTCTCCAGATTAGAGCCTGCCATTCTTAATCACTACACCAAATTGGCCCATTGGGTGGCTTTCTGCCAATCCTATGTCTCAGCCAAACCCTGTTCTGAGCTCTCTGGAGGAGGAGGAGTGGAATGACAATATAATAGATATAAAATATTTTAGAATGTCTAACCACCTCCACATTACTGTAAAAATCCTGAAGCCTTTTTATTTTATTTTTTAAAAAACACATTCAGAATGCTTGTGACTCCCCCCCACCCCCCAAAGAAGGTCCTGGTCTGTCAACATTGCCCTGTAGAGGGAGATATCTTGAGGAGAGAGAGTGAATGAGAGGTTACCTGACAACAGAACAGGTTGCCTGGCAACATCCTGCAGGTCAGTGAGAAGGGCAGTTGGCAGAAGAGTGGGCATCTTCTGGCATTGTTCCATAGTGTTTACGGGTCTTCTCCAGCTGTTGTAATGAAAGGTTGCTTCTCAGAACCTGAAAAGAGTAGAGTCCACACTAGCCATCTAGATCAGCGACACACTCATGTGTGTGTGCATAACGTTCTGTCAAGTCGCAGCCATCTTATTTCAACCTTGCTGGGTTTTCAAGGCAAGAGACGAACAGAGGTGGTTTGCCAGTGCCTGCCTCTGAGCAGCAACCTGGACTTCCTTGGTGGTCTCCCATCCAAGTACGAATCAAAGCTGACCCTGCTTAGCTTTCGAGATCTTACGAGATTGGCCTGCCTCTGAGCAGCAACCTGGACTTCCGCTAGGGGAACTCATTAGCATAACTCATTAGCATATGCCACACCCCCTGACATTGCCGGAAGTGTGTCATAAGGCCACACCCCCTGACATCACCGGAAGTGTGTCATAAGGCCACACACCCCGCCCCCAACGGTCCTGGCCGCCGGCCTTGCACCTTTACTGCTGAGCCCCATGAGGGGCCCGACGGTGGACCTGCAAGGCTGGCAGGAGTGCAAGGAAGCCCCGCGAAGGCCCTCCCTGGCCCCAGGCAGGCAGGGGTGAGGAGAGGCAGGGAGGAAGCAACTTACCCTCCCTCTTCTCCTGCCTCCTCCTGGCTGAATGAGGGCCGGAAGCGGGGCAACTGGAAGCAGGGGGCGGGGCTTCGTCATGTGCCCCGCCCCCTGTACCTCACCCGGGGGGACTGTGATCCCCCGTGATCCCCCCCCGAAATGACCTCTGTGGGTTAGTCTGGGCCATCCAGGTCACAGCCACTCACTCATACACACAGGTCATTTGTGTGTAGGTGCTGTGTCCACTTTTGTGGAAGCATGAGGGATTGTGGCTCAGTGACAGAGCACATGGTTTGCATACGGAAGGCATGCAGTTGAATCCCCGGGATCTCTGGTTAAAGGATGCGGGTGTTAGGAAAGAGTTCTTTGCTTGACACTTTGGAAAGCCATTGCCAGTTATATTAAGCAACAGAAATCTAGGTGGACTTATAGTCTGATTCAGTTTGGTGCTTCATATGTTAACATATTTACATCTTGAAGCAAAGTTACAGAAAATTTGTCTTCCCAAATGTTACTTCTTTTCCCATTCTCTCCCCCTCTTTCTTCCAATTATCAGACAAACATCCAGAGAAGATGAAGCCCCAACATTCAGTAATGCCATGCAGATTCATCTTTTTAAATTCATCTCTCAAGAGACACTCCACACCAATGCATAGGCATTCTGAGTTTCATATCTTCCAACATATGGAATCTATTGTTCTATAAAACTTAGTAGCTGCTTTTAAAAATGTGTGCATGTATAGCTCTGTTTTACAAATTAAAAAAAATCCTTTTAGTATTTCTTACCACTTAGAAGCCCTTTCTGAGTATCATTCCAACAGGAAACAGCGACTACTTATTTCTAATGACTCTCCAGAGAGCTACAGTTAGAAGCAATGTGACAAAAAGAGAGAAAATCATATATGTGTGTAGCCCTGGAGGCTCAGAGGCCAAAATGCAATGGGAATGCATCAAAGATTGTTTCAACATATTTCATTAGCTGGACTCAGTTAGCAGTGCCATCCTAATCTGAGTTAAGGAGTTAAACCCTTCTAAGACCATTGACTGCAATGGATTCAGAAGGGTGTAACTCGTTTTAGGATGCCACCGTTAATGAGCTAAGAAACAGGACTCAAACACAAGTCTAGAGCCAGAAGGCTGTAATGAAGAGGATGTCAGATATAAGAAAATAACAGAAGCCAGTGCTGGATCAGGCCAATGGCCCATCCAGTCCAACACTCTGTCACGCAGTGGCCAAAAATACCAGGTGCCATCAGGAGGTCCAGCAGTGGGGCCAGGACACTAGAAGCCCTCCCACTGTTGCCCTCCCCCCCAAGCACCAAAAGTACAGTACATCACTTGCCCCAGACTGAGAGTTCCTATTTATACCTTGTGGCAAATAGCCACTGATGGACCTCTGCTCCATATGTTTATCTAATTCCCTCTTGAAGCCATCCATGCTTGTAGCTGCCACCACCTCCTGTGGCAGTGAATCCCATGTATTAATCACTCTTTGGGTGAAGAAGTGCTTCCTTTTATCTGTTCTAACCCAACTGCTCAGCAATTTTGTTGAGCGCCCACGAGTTCTTGTATTGTGAGAAAGGGAGAAAAGTACTTCTTTCTCTACCTGCTCTATCCCATGCATAATCTTGTAAACCTCGATCATGTCACCCCTCAGTCATCATTACTCTAAGCTAAAGAGCCCCAAGCTCTTGACTGGGGAGCCGTGGATTCAAATTTCTACCCATATATGAAGCTCACTGGATCACTTTAGTTTCTATATATTATTTTAAGCTATTTTATGGATTTGTTGACAAAAAATAGCAGAAAGGCATGTTGGTCCATAGCAAAATGTAAAACCAGAAAACAGTAGACGACATCCATTTTTTGCTTTATCCCAACATACCAAGGATGATACTAGCTAGCCACCCCACCTTAATTTATTTATTTATTTATTTATAAATCAACAAAGCATTTACATCCTTCACAGGATTCAGTGTGATGAGCCTCAAGATCATGGCTAAAGACCCCCCTCCCCCCACATTTGCATTGTAACATCCAGCCTGGGAAGGCAAATGCTTTTTTGGGGGTTGGTCAGTTGGTTGGTTTTAGCAGAAGGCTTCTAGTTTTGGCTTATGGAATTGTTGCAAGAATAAATGGTGGGGGGAGCCTTGCGGGACCAGTGCTAATCAGGTTTAATAAGGCTCAAAGTCAGCAAACACTTGGTGGTCCTGGCAGCCAAAACAACTGCACTTTTCCCCCAGCTACTGCGACTATATGATGTTTCTGAACTTTCTTAAAAAGTCCTGGGCTGAAGCATACAATGTCTACTCACTTTAAAATCCCCTTTTCCAGTTTATTTCTCACTTATGAATGTTGAGCCTGTGATTCTTTATTGTTGTATAATTTTTGTTGGTTTTTCATATTTTTCAATAACATACGTTTCTTTCTTGGTACATTTATCATGCCACCTTTCCACCCAATCAGGGCCCATAAAACAGCAAGCATTAAAAAAATGTAAGCAATTAAAATGCAGTTAAAATATATAAATTCAATTAAAAACACATAAACAAACAACACTAGGAGGGTGAATAACTGTTATTGGTGGTATGCATAAAACAATAAAGTCTTGAGCTGCTGGTGTAAGAGACCAATAGATGGAGGCAGATGAATCTCCCTGGGGAGGGAGTTCCAAAGTTTTGGTGCCATGATGGATAAGGCCCTTCCTTGGGACACCATGACATATGGCATGGATACACAGATTTAAAAAATATTATATAAATTGTGCATAAAACCACACAACCACACATCATGTGTACCCAAAGTAAGTAAATCTACCAAACCAGCAGAGAAAAGCCCACAAAAACATAAACTTTTTTTTTCAAAAAAGCAGCAAAACAGGAAATGTTACTTCATCCCTACTCCTATTTTAGATTTGGTACCTTCTAGGGAAGGGACTGCGGTGGCTCAAATGGTTGAGACACTGAACTGCAGCCTGGAAGGTCAGTAGTTCAGCAGCTTGAGACCCGAGTGCCACAAGACGGAATGAGCTCCCATCTCTGGTCCCAGCTCCTGGCAACCTAGCAGTTTGAAAGCAAGAAATGGCAAGTAGATAAATAGGTACCACTTTGGTGGGAAGAAAACAGCGTTCTGTGTGCCTTGGCATCTAGTCATGCCAGCCATATGAACACGGAAATGTTGTTGGAGAGCGCTGGCTCTTCAGCTTGGAAACGGAGATGAGCACCGCATCCCTCGAGTCGGATTTGACTGGCTTTCAAGCAAGGGAAACCTTTACCTTTACCTAGGCAAGCACACGGAACAGCTCTGGACTGAAGGAAAAATGAAGGGAAATAGATACATCTGCTTGATGGTCATTGTAATGAAAATCAGATTTTCGTGGAGCAGTGATCAAATGGGGATGTTGATGAGAAAATCATGGCTGTCAGGCAACAATACGGAGAGTCAGAACAAACGTGGAAGTGTTTGAATTGTTGCTATTCTGTAATGAGGACAACTAGCTCCATTGTGAGACTGCAAACCTAAACTCACCCTTCTAAGTGCACAGATTTCGATATATTTAGAATAATGTTACTCTGCTTAGGATTGTACTATAAACGGACACATTAAACATATCCGAAAAATGAAACTGCTATGATTAGATTACTAAAGCACCCTGCTCTAGAAGCCCAGAAGGAGAGGGGGGAGGCTACTGCGTAGCAAATGCATACAATTTACAGCAAAGAGAAAACAGCCTTCAGCTATGTGTCATGGGGTCTATGTCTGAGGACTAGTAATGCTGCGAAGGGAGAAAATAATGTGCTTGTAATAGGAGTGTGTCCAGTTCCGGATGCTCATTTTTATCATAAGTTGATCCTTCTTGCCCTTGACATGCTACTCCATCCATGCAATTAAAAATGAGAGCCAGTTTGATGTAGTGGTTAGGAGCACGGACTCTAATCTGGGAGAACCAGGTTTGCACATGCAGCTGCTGGTGTGACCTTGGGTCAGTTACAAGCTTTTGTCTCACGAGCAGTTTTTTCAGAGCTCTCTCAGCTCCACCTACTTCACAGGATGTCTGTTGTGGGGAGGGGAAGGGAAAGGAGATTGTAAGCCACTTTGAGGCTCCTTCAGGTAGTGAAGAGCAGGGTATAAATTAAATCTCCTCCTCCTCCTCCTTCTTCGGTACCTGCTCAGTCAGCATTCGTTGGGTTAAGCAGCTGAGGCCAGAAGCCACTGCTGGCACGTGCTCAGAAATTACTTATCTGGTCTCGATGAAATCGCCTGGGTTGCTGGAAATGGGCAGTGTCCTACGACTTCATGCACAGAACATCTCATTTTCCTGCATTCGTGATAAAAAGTTGCAGCCAACTACTGGCAACCCCCATAGGGTTTCCAAGGCAAGAAATGGTTTGCCATTGCTTGCTTCTGCGTAGCAGCCCTGGACTTCTGTGGTGGTTTCCCATCCAAGTAGTAATCAGAGTTGACCATGCTTAGCTTCAGAGATTCAATGAGATTGGACTAGCCTCAGCCATCTAGATCAGGGCTTTTCTGCATTACTCTCTCTTTTTGCAGATCCTTCTGATCCCTGGAAAGATCAGTCCTGGTATGGGTGGGGGGGTAGCTGGAGTGAGGAAGACAAAGATCTGAAGTTGCCTCCTCTTTGTTCTTCCCAAGCACTGCTCCACTGAGGAAAGGCGTCAGTTTCACCCTCCTGTCCCTCCTCACTCCAGGCCCTCTTAGCTTTATTTTAATTTTTTTTGCATGGATCCTGCAAGCTCAAAAATGACCCTTCCAGAGGTCAGGAAAAGAGATGAGCATGGCAAACTCTGTGTGCTTCTGGACAGTGGGATACTGCCCACTGACTGGATTTCTTTTTGTCAATGAAATGATGGGGCAAGGCAAAATATGACGGACATGAAAGGAAAGGGAGCACTGCATGGATGCTACAAATGGGATGAGAAGTTGAATATTCAAAAATAGAAATGAGCCAACTATTCTGTATAAAAAACCCCCAGGGTTGTATTGAATACTCACAGATTTTGCTCATTATAGGCAAACCAATTTCAATGCAAGCTGGGGGGAATCGTCCCATTACCAGCCCAGCTTCTATAGAAATGTGTCCTTCTTTCCCCTTGTGAAGTAACATATTTATGGTCAGGCCAGTGGAAACCTACAGGCTGGACTTGATTTGATCAGGGAATAAGGCTCAGATGGAAGAATATTCAACCAGGAGTGCAAATGTCTTCACAAGCACTGCTGCCCTGCCCTCGGATGTAAACTCCAGAACAGATCTGTAGATTTCTTGGAGGAGTCTGCCGCAAGGCAAAACAGTGCTGGAATTTCTGAACAAGTCTGTCGTATTTCTGCAACACTTTATATTAGGGTTAATCAGCTGATAAAAATCAATGCAGCCGATCATCTGATTAGCTGAACCAAATTGTAATTAGTTTGTAATTAAGATCATTTGTAAGCATACCTCATGTGTGTAATTCCTAAATGAGTTTTATATAACAGGGAGCAGATTGTGATGGCTCTGTTGTGCTAATTTTGAGTTTTGCTGTGGTTGCTTTAAAAAAACATGCCAGAGCTTTCTTCCCTTTTCTAAATGATATAATGTGGAGCAGAAGAAGCTTAGCTGAAGAGAAAACTGATTATTTACTCCCCTCCCCCCATGGGTAGCAAAATCAGGCCTGATAATCACCTATATAATTAAAAGAATTTGCGGACTGGTTTTACTTTCTTCCAATTTACTTAATGATATAAGAACCCCACTGGATCAGACCAAAGGTCAATTTAGTCCTGCAAATAAGGTTGCCAACTCCACATTGGGAAATGCCTGAAGATTTGGCAGTGGGGTTGCCCGTCCCCCAGTGAGGAGGGGAGGGAGGTCAGCAGGCATATGATACCATAGAGTCCACCCTCCATATTTGCCATTTCCTTCAAGGGAAGTGACATCTGTAATCTGGAGAAAAGTTGTAATTCTAGGAGAACTCCAGGCCCCACCTGGAGGTTGACAACCTTATCTGCAAATGCTTCCCACCATGGCTAGATAAATATCACTGGAAGGCCTACAAGCAGGGATCATTGGCCAAAAATTCATGGCCTCCCACGTTGTTGCCATGACAGCAACTTGTATTCCAAGATATGCTACCTCTGGAATGGGGAGATTTCATTCAGTCATCCTGACTAATAGCTTGTCTTCTATGAACATTTCTAGTCCTTCTTTAAAGCCATCTAAGACATAGCTTGAGATGCCCCAAATTACTAGTGATATAGGAGATGGAGTAAGAGTTCTCTTTATCCACTTGGTCCATGCCATGTGTTATGCATCTGGTCTCTCACAAGGGAAAGTGCACCACAAGGCTTCAGTAATATAACAGCAACTTCTTTATTCAGCCATTTTAAACATAGACTTCTCAGAGAGTGAGTACTACATCACCCCCTCTGGTCTACCAACAAACTGCACCTCTAGGGTTTCCAGGTCCTCTTTTTACTCCAGCAGAGGGATTTTGTGATTGGCTCTGCCTCCTATGTCAGCCATTTGTGGCTGCACCCACCACACTGGGTCAGAATTCTGAAGGTTCCCCCAAGCTCAAAAAGGTCGGGGACCCCTGCATTAGGTTTTCAGTACTTAACCTTTTAGATTAAACAAAACAAAAAAAACCCACCAGAAATATTTAGACACATTTCAGCTTTTGTTTTATTTTAATCCAAGGAATCTTGATTTGTACTTGAGCAGGATACTGTTAAGTCCGGCGCTTAACAATGAGTCGGAGAGTGATTCAGCAAAAGACTCAAGTTTATTCAGCTCTTTGTTCACTTCTTCGACACGGTACAACATCTGATAGCCCGAACAGTTTGTCCATTGAAACTGCTCGGTATTTAAACATTCCCGGCTAATGTAGCCACTCCTACTATACACAAATCAACCTATCAGGTTGAGCGAATAAGGACCAATCACAACCGTTCCCGCTTGCAGCTTGCTTGAATGTGATTGGGTCGTTAGTCTCGGACTTGAATCCCCTGTCCAAGACGAAGCTTAACATAGCTTCCCAATGGGATGTTTCACACACATCCTAATGTACTCATGGCAGCTATGAATACATTACAGATACTATTCCAATAGAGTGTTAAAGACTCAGAAGAGCTTATACCCTGAAAATCCTGTTGGTCTTTACGGTGCTACTGGACTTGAATTTGCTCTTCTACTGCAGACCAACACAGCTACCTACCTGAAACTAACTTGATTTGTACTTGTGGCACATGGTAAACATTATTGGCGTATTGATAGCAGCAGCCTCACATCATCTCTAGGGGCTACCTCCTTGATTTAGAATACCACCCTGAAGATATTTTCCCCTTACTATCAGATGGAATACTCAGTGTTGTATAAAACAGAATACAAATACATTCGTTAAAATATTAAAATGGTGTGATAAACTTGTTACTGTATACAGCATTCCAGGTCCCAGGGGAGGAGAGCAAAGGAACAGCCCTAAGAGAAGTTGCCGCTTAGCCATGGAGAGGTCACCAAGGAGCAAGAAGGAGAACTTGCTGTGAACACTACACTAGTCTCCTCAAGTTGGAAAGACCTACTCAGGAACAAAGGTCTGCTGAGGAGTAGGGTGAGAGAGCCAGAAAATGGGTGTGGCAGAGAGGAATTGCTTAAAAGGGAGATGCTGAAAGCAATGTTAGACAGAATTGTCAGTCTAGTATTGAGTTGCCATGAGTTAAGGGTATTTGAGTGTCTTAATGGTAAGGTTAAATAAGTTTCTGGGCAGGCAGAAGGGAGAACTCTAAAGTAGTTTGCCAGCCTCCAAGTGGGCCTGGAAATCTCTTGAAATTACAACTTATCTCCATACCCCAGAGATTGATTCCCCTGGAAGAAATTGCCGCTTCAGAGGGCAAACTCAGTAGCATATCACAGATCCTAGGTGTAATCCATCTTCAGATTCCTTCCTACACAGGTACTGCCCTTGAATCTCCAGGAATTTCCCAATTTGAAGTTGGCAACCCTAGCTCAGGGCTGAACACTGCAATAAAGGTGAAGAGGTCTGAGGATTCAGCTAACAGACTCTGCTAGAGCTCCTGCCCTAGGGACACAGAGCTTGGAACTCAATTGCCAAATCTCCAGAAATTTCCAGACCAGGAGATAGCACTCCTACTTGGAACTTGCAAAAAGGAGGTTTCCTTGACCGTCTTATGTCTGTTGAACCCAGAAGCCTTGAGTGATACATTTTTCATGATTTTTGGTTATGTTGCATATAAAAGATGTGTGCATCTGTAAACCATGTGATTTTCTCTTCAACATATTATTTCTATTCAAATGTTTAGAATTCAGAGCTCAGGGAGCAAAAGCATGGGCAGTCAGGACTCAGGAGAGTTGCTCCTGCGTTACCAGCCAGAAGAGCTCAACTCCCTCAGTCAGTCTGGCCTGCAACAAGAGATATTATAAAGGAAGGGTTTGTCAAGTTGTTATTGTTTAAAACTCTTTCCTGACTGAGTCAATCTGGCCTGCAGCAGAAGAGAGAAGGCCTAGAGCTTGACTGAGAAAACTGCTACTTTCAGTGCAGGGCAAAGCCATGGAAATAAAGCATCAAGGGTCCTGGTCACACGGGCCGGAAAATGTGGGGGGGAAGCGTGGCTGTTTGTGCGGCCGCCGGATCACACGTCCCACCGACGTCCTGTGGTTCGGGGGAAGATGCCAATCACACGACAATCCTGCGGCGCGGCAAAGAAGCGGCACGGCGCGATCACAGCAGCAATGGCTAGGCACCGCTGCTGTGGCAAACGGGGTTGTGGGTTTTTTTAAACCGAAGTGTGCGCATGCGCTATTGGGTGCGTGTGCGCATCCCGTGGAGACTTGGGGGGGGGACCTTTTTGCGACGGGACATGGGCGGGCACCGGATGCCACAAACTACCACCGGAAATGTGATCAGATGCCCGCCCTTCCCCCGTGGTTTCCGGAAACTAGTACCTCGGAGGTACTAGTTTTTTACGCCGCATCTTCGGCGGGAAGCCTCGGGTTAGCCACAGGAGCTCTACGCTTCCCAGATGTTGCGGTGTGATCGCGCCCGGAAAATCCACCTATCTTCCGTCTCTGTAGTGTGGCTAATGCTCTGTGTGACCGCAGCCAAGAGCAGCAGTAGGAGCTATTGAAGAGCATACAGGGGGAAAAGCCAGTTTGCACTTCTTTAACAGTTCGGCTTTTCTTGGTGTTACTGGGCGTTAGGACTTGCCTTTGTTCAGAGTGCCCTTTATTGTGCATTGAAGATCCAGAGTGCATTGAAGATCTGGTCTCTGAAAATGCTGCCATGTTCATAGCAATTATGATTCAGGCAAACCCATGGTTGTAAAATTGTTGGGTTTATGACAATTGTTTGTTATATTGAAAACTAGAAGGTCTTGAATGTTTTCTTTTTGAAGCAATTTCATGGTTGCTTGCCAAGCCCTGTGGGTGCTGTCATTTATTGACTTGAAAACACCCCCCCGCCCAACTCTCCAATTGGAAAAGATAATTTAGGAGAGAGAGAGGGATCTATGTAGCCGGGGTTCTGCTGGGTTACACATATACTGGTATACAAAAGGCACTAAAATGACATCAAAGGCAGAAAAAGAAATAAGACCATAATCATCAGCAAGGAAAGTGCAAGTGGTCTCACAGTGCAGGGCTTCTCTCGTTTGTAGCAGCGTCCCTTTGCCTTTGTTAACGTTCAGCTGATTTATGTGTCAAGGGAGCACACATTGCAAAGATGTATGGTTGCCAACTTCCAGGGTGGACCTGGAGATCTCCTGATATTACAAATGATCTTCAGACTTCAGAGATGGGTTCCCTCAGAGAAAATGGCTACTTTGGAGGGTGGACTCTGTGGCACTGCACCCTGCTGAGGGCCTCCCCCTCCCCCAAAACCCTGCCTTCCCCAGGATCCACCCCAAAATCTCCAGGTGTTTCCCAGCCCAGAGCTGGCAACTCTACAATCATAGTTGTGATAAGTCTCCATTGCTCCATTGCTTCATTTTCCTTTCCCTCTAAACCCATTAGTTCTACTTCTAGAACATCTGACTGGTTGAGGAACTGGGGGTTGCACATCAGCCACTACAGAGTGAATCTATAGAATCAATTAAATGCATTTGCTTTTTTGATATGAAAAATGCTTTTATTTGCTGGCGGGAACCATACCAAGCCGTTGGCAGGTGTGCTCCCTGGTAGTTCTAGGAACTAGGCATGAAACTAGATTTTGAACGCTGGCTGTTTTGATTTGAATTTCTTCATTTTGATTGGGTTTCTCTCTGAGAAACATGAGCCTTTATTACTATTTTTTTTACAATAGTTTCTCTTATCCCATGCAGAATATTTCTCATTAAAAGTAATTATTTTCACCGCAATTGGTGCATGGGTGGGTGTGTAACATACAAATGACATCTAGATAGCAAAGAAGAAATTTAAAAGAAGAATAATCAATGAACAGCAAAAAAAAAAATGAAACAGAGCCAAACTGATGACAACATACGAAATTTTAAAAACAGCAATATTAATGGCCTCAGCAGCTTTTCCCTATAGGAACTGCATGGAATAAGCCTTCCTGCATTTCCGACTGCATTTGACCTCACTAACTAGGACAAGAGAGCTAGGCTGTTTGTGGACCCAGGGGGCAAAGGGTGGGGAGTGAGGGTGAGGAAGGGAGCACAATGACATAAACAGTGTGTGTGGGGGAAATTGGCCGCAGCTTCATTGAATACAATTGCAGGAGCTTTGACCCAGCATGGGGATGGATCTTGCACTGGGCAACCTGCTTGCTGCCCAATGTAATCCTTCCGCCCAGCCCTTCTGCCGGAGGGGGGAACAGTGGAGTGGCAAGCCCTGGAATCCACATGGGTGCTGGCTGCTGAGTGGTTCCCTTGCCACCTGGTGGTGAGACCCAGCCAACAGCCCCTGAACTGGATATGCCCCACCCCGAACATAGCCCCACCCCAAAGACCCCTTAGGGGAGTCCCCAAAATGGAGGGGCAGGGCGGACATGCAGGCACTGCCAATGGAAAGGTGATGGAAAGACTCTTGGCTTGATCAGCGAGACTTAACACAAACACACATGGGGAGGCGAAGCAGAAAAAAGGTGCCGAAGAAAGATTGGCCACTAGAAGTATGCAGGGGGCTTCCCACTCAGCCGCATGCTTAAAAACTCCAGACTTTGAAAGGAAGCTGATCCTGACTTCCCCTGTGCCATGTAGCCAGGATTTTGTGGCCTGCGGGGCAAATTTTTGACGGGTGGGGTTGACACTATTTTTCTGTCTCTAAACAATCATACTTTTAATTATTTTTAAATTTTTATTTAAAAGTCATTATTTAAAATAAATAATGATAAAGACAATAGTATTAAGATTAGATTAAACAAGGGGGGACCCGCGATACTCGTGGGGGGGAGGCAGAGGAGGAAGCAGCAGGAGGAGGGAAGAGCCTCCAATAACCCCACTGTAGCTGTGGGCCAGCCTGATATAAGAAGACTTCAACCAGCCTCGCAGCCCCAGCTCCATCACCTCCTGAAACCATGCTTGCAAAGCCCCCAAATGCCAAGTCTACAGGGAGGCCTCCTCCCACCTGGATGAGCTACCACAAGCCGCCTGTGGCACTGGGTGCCCTGCGATGTTCTCATGCCTCACTGATGATGATGATGATGATGCGAAACTGCTGCCACTGGGCAGGGATCAGAGCACCTGGAGCAGCAGGAGACTGCTGCCGAAAGCTGAGATCACTGCTGAGGTGATCCGGAAACAACTGAGAGGGAGCAGCCCAGCAGCAGCCTGGTTAGATAGAGCAAGGGGGGGTGGAACTGAGTGAGGCCCCAACCACGGGATCACCCAGAGCTCCACCCCCAGGCTGGGCCCCGGAAGGAAGAGCTGAGGCTGGCTGAGGGCTGCCATGGGACTGCGCCCCCAAGCCTCAATGCATAGCTGGCAGAAAGGTCTTCCCCCAAACTATTATGACCTGATCATAGCACAGTAAGACAGCTTATGATTCTGACCTACCTCACAGTGTTGTTGTAAGGCAAAACAAACTCTTCAAGTTAATTGGATATGGTCAATGTTGAAAGGGATAAAACTTAACAGGATGATAATCATGATTCATGCATAGGAAGCATTCAGCTTCTAATCAAAATTTCTAATTACCGGTTTCCACTTGTCTGCTTTTCATCATATTCTTTCAATTGGCTCCCTATCACCTGGGATCAAGTCCATTAAAAACCTTAACTAGATTTCTGGTCAGCTGATATCAGCAAACAAGCAAAGCTCATAGTTTATCAAGGCCACAAAACATGGTCCAGCTTTCCAAAGCAACTTCGAAGAAACCGAATGAAATTGAAATCCATGCAGCCAAGTCCTTCGAAAGAAGCTGAACACTTGGAAACATCTCAGCCTTGAATTTAATTCCACTTGACCTAAACACGATTACATGTGGGGTTGGGGGGGTGGAATTGAAGCCAGCCTGTTGTTTTGTCTGATACAAAGCTTCAGTTTAAAATAATCTCCAGAGTGTTAATTCAGTGGTGTCTTCTGTTCAATCCCTATATGCTTGTAGAAAATCTCATTTGGCACAAGGCTATCCTGTAATTACTTCAACAAGAACTTTTGATCCAGACATCAGTTTCAGTGTAAACTCCTGATGCTACCACATAAAGCAATTAACATTTATTTAGCCACTCAGGCAGGGAATGTGGCTGAGTGGTAGAGCATCTGCTTTGCATGCAGAAGGTCCCAGGTTCAGTCCCTAGCATCTTTAGTGAAAAAGGTCAGGTAGTCTGAAAGGTCAGGCGGTATGAAAGACCTCTGTCTGAGCCCCTGGAAAGCTGCTGCCAGTCAGATTAGACAATACTGACCTTGATAGACTACTGGGCTGACTCATTATAAGATAGCTAAATGCGACTTTGTGTTCGATGGAAAAGGTTCTATGGCAGACTGGCACAAGAACTTCTCACTGTCCTGTATTGGACTTCTGACTACTCCTTGACTCAAGTCATGGATTCTTTCCCCTTGTCCACTCTTTCCTCCTCCTCTTCCTGAACATTCTGGATAGACTGTCCTCTGCAGTATAGTTTATGCAAACTTCTCTCAATATGATATGAGGTCAGCTTGGTATATTAGGTCCTTCCTCAGCAGACCTTCAGAAGAAGTTCACCCATTTTCCAAGACTTAAGTCCCAGTTTGCACTGTTGATGTGTGTTAGCTTATAGTGTTGCAGTCTTACATGTTGTTGTTAGGGTTGCCAATCCCCAGGTCATGGCTGGAGGTCTCCTGGGATTACAACTGATCACCAGGCAACAGAGATCAGTTCACCTGATGAAAATAGCTGCTTTGGAAGGTGGACTGTATGGCATTATACCTCTCCTCTTCAAACCCTGCCCTCCTCAGGCTCCACCCCCAAAATCTCCAGGTATTCTCTGATCCAGACCTTGCTACCCTAATTTGTGCATTTTCCTCTGAGAATGGGTGGTAGCTTGGTTCCACTTGCCCTGAATTTACCTATCCCATAGTGCCAGGAGAGACACTTGCCGTTCAACTTTTCCTGACCCTAACACACTCAGGGGCAAGAGGTATTTCTAGTCTGCATGGGGGACAATAACCATGCACAAAGTTTGCAAGGAAACAGTTCACCTAAAGAGGGAAGGTAGTCACCAAATAAAAGGCTGTTTGATCTGCTCACATAATTAAAAACAATTGATGGGGATTTTATCAGAGGGATACTTAACACTAAAAATAATCTGCATTTTTGTTGCTGTAGATTTTCTGGGATGTGTGGCCATGGTCTTGGCATTGTAGAACCTGACCACGACCAATGCCAAGACCACGGCCACACATCCCGGAAAATCTACAGCAACTAATGAACTCCGGCTGTGAAAGCCTTCGACAATCTGCACTTTTCACCTATCGAACAGCTGGTTGGTTTAGGATAATCATGTACAAATCTGCCATCTCTCATTTCTTTTAGTTTTGTATGTATTTATTGCGAGTGTTTTCATCATGCCCTTTTACGCCATGTCATATATCATTTTTATAGAATTACACTATTTTATGCTATTCATATGCAAAAACTGAGTTCAATTTTAACATGCTTTATTATTGCACTTTGTTGCTTTCGCCTGGAAAATGATGACTGCTATTTCATCCAGTGTGCCAAGGAATCATAAAAGAGTTGCAGTTTCTTTTTCTAAGTGCTTGGGACAAAATTGGGGTCATTTCTTTCTTGAACAAAATTGCAGTGTTTCATAGTAAAACCGACATTAACACTGATGCCTGTTTTTACTTGTACATGGAATCAAAATGCATAAAAATGAGCTAACATATATGTCTCATAAACATGATGCAAAAATAGTATATTGTAAAAATGTTGTAAAAATGGTATAAAACTGCCAAAATATAAACTGGATGAAAATGCTCATCATGACACAAAAAGAAACAAAAAATGGCACATTCATACATTCCTAATAATAAATGTAATGTAAGATTAAACATTTATTTAGATGTGGAAGGCATATGATGCAGCAACTGTACTGAAGCTGAGCTAGTCTGGGTCTGATCAGTGCCTGGATGGGGAGTTCCCCCTCCTGGGAAGCCCTTACCACCTTGGGCCCAATGACAAAAAACAAGATATAAATAAAGATTACATGGTAGGGTGGCATCAGTCAGAGGAGAATGTGCCCTGTGTTAAGCCCCAGTTCTGAGTTTGCAAGGCCTCTTGAAACAAGGAAACAGGTAACCCGGAAATCAAAACTGATCAAGTGCAGAGGAAGCTAATTCAGAGTGACCTCCTGAAACAAGGAAACAGGTAACCCAGAAATCAAAAATGACAAATCCCAGAGGAAGTTAATTCCGAGTGGCCTCTTGAAACAAGAAAACAGGTAACCCAGAAGTCAAAATTGACCAAGTCCAGTGGAAGTTCATTATGAGTGGCCTCCTGAAACAAGGAAATTGGTAACCCGGAAATCAAAACTGACCAAGCCCAGAGGAAGCTAATAGATGTTCCTTTGCTCTTAGATCTTAAATACATCCTCAGAATTTTGGTGTTTTCTTCCAATTTGTTTGAAGCACTTCCCATAAATTTAGTACAGCAACCCTATGGGATACACCAGTATTAGTATCCTCATACTGTGGAGGGGAGGAAGTGGGCTGAGAGGGAGTGGCTTATCTAAAGTCTCCCCATGAGTTCACAAATAAGCAGAGATTTGCTCAAGGACTTTCTAGCTCCTGGATCATTCTGGTTCATAGCTTTAGTGCTGTACTACTCTGGCTGCTACAGCACTTGCTCTGCAGAAGACTGCCCTCTATGTACATATAAATGAACTACTTTAAGTGAACCTGTAATGTTGACATGCCATAATTATTCAGTCTTAGCAAGTGCTCATTCTCAAATTCCAGCAACTATAAATAAAACCTCATTTTAAAACTAGATTGCCTCCATGTAGCACATAGAAAAATACTGATATAGTCTTATTTTTTTTTTCCCTGAATCATTCATTTAATTAAAATGAGAGAGAGAGAAGAGATTCCAATTTTACTGTGGCAGTTTAGGTTTTTGGAATCAAATAAATGTCATTGGGGTATGATAGCAAATATGTCCATGGAACACAGTGTCTTAATTGAAAATTCAAATGACAGGGCAAGGCTGGTTTTCGATAAAACATTCAGCAATGCTGAGTGAAAAATCAATAGCTGTTTTATTATGGATTTTTTCCTCCAAGCACCCGGCAAACACTCATTTCCCCCATCATAAGGTTTTTATATCCTTAGCTCTGATGGTGAATTGGTTCTTCCTCCTTTAAGTTATTATGCACAATAGGGAGATAATGACTGCTGTGAGCCTGTGCCCTGTTCAGAGCATTGAGATATGCCGCTTGATTATATCTCTAGAAAGTGGGTGTTCAGATCCAAGTTGGGTCTCAGCCCGTGTTGCACTGAAGACCTTTAATGATCATTAGAGAGGAATGTTCTTAAACCCTGGTAACAACAAAAAAAAATGCATACAGTGTTGATGGTCTGTTTTCCTGTAATTAATACCAGTGATGAAGGAATATTTATAGCAGGGAAACCAGACCATTCAAATTTGTATGCAGAAAAGGGATGGAGGCACCATTAGAACATAAGAGAAGTCAATGTTGGATCAGGCCAATGGCTCATCCAGTCCAACACTCTGTCACACAGTGGCCAAAAATACCAGGTGCCATCAGGAGGTCCAGCGGTGGGGCCAGGACACTAGAAGCCCTCCCACTGTTGCCCCCCCAGCACCAAGAATACAGAGCATCACTTGCCCCAGACTGAGAGTTCCTATCAATACCTTGTGGCTAGGGACTTCCAGTGATGGTGGCGTACTAGAGCAGACTCACTTCCTGGACCTCCCGGGGGTGAAGCTGTGCTCCAGCCAAAGGAGGGGGTGTGCAGGCTCGTCACTCCCCCCAGGGACCCAGTTGAAGGGACCCTGGCCATGGAACTTCTGAGAGGTCGCCTCTTTGATGGTGGAATGCCGGAGAATTGAGGCACTTCTCCGTTCCGACAGTTCTCCGTGCTGAGAGACCGAATGGACTTAAGCAACACTAACCGGGCCAAGCGCAGGAGATCGAGCGTTCGAAAGAGAATGTACATGAGGTCCGAGGACCGATTATGATTGTGAGTCGTTTAAGTGATATTTCAAGAAAAAAAGAAAGCTCCCTACTCTAACCTACACAGCAGAGATTAAGGCGAGTGGGGGAGGGACGCCTCCCATGCACATAATTTTTTGAGTGAATGTGTGGGGGAGCGGAAGAAAAAATGGTTAAAACGGTTAAGAAGTACTTACCAAAAAGTGCTTGAGCGTTCAAGCACATATTCAGAGACTTTTAAAAAATTGCGAAAGTAAACAAGCCAAGAAACATGACGGGGAAGAGGACGGAAAAGGAGAAGTTGCTGAAATCGAAAGTGACGGAAAGCCTGAAACCAGAAGGAACCAACGAGCTGGCAAAAATTTTGGCGGAGTCCATGTGCCCTCTAATGGACCAGCTGAATAACTTCAAGGAACAGATGTCTAATATGACTCAATGTAACACCGCTCAGCAAACCCAGATAAATGAGTCTCTGAAAATGATGAATCAAACAGCTGAGAAGGTGAAAGAAGTGGATGCCACTGTCCAAAAGGTGAAGAAAAAAGTAAAACAACTGGAAAAGAAGCAAGTCTCCACAGAAGATCAATTGCTACAACTACAAATGGAAAACACTAATATGATTCTTCGCTTCCAGGGCATGCCAGAGACGAAGGGAGAGAATCTAAAGGAAATGATGAGTGAAGTATTGGCCCCAGTGACAGAGATGAAGGCGGAACTGTTGATAAGTGATATGGATGTGGCCTATAGGTCATATTCAGGATATATAAAGAAAAAAAATCTGCCTGGGGAAATTGTAAGATTCTCGAAGAGGCATGTTGAGGATGCAAATCTGAAAGCAGGGGTATCAGTACCCCTGAAAGTTGGGGAAAATGTCATCAGAGTTCTAAAAGACATTCTATTTGAAATAAGACAAAGGAGAAAGAAATATAAAGACCGTATACTTTTTCTTCAGACAAATTTAATTGGATATAGATGGCAGAAGGCGTCACCTTCAAAATTAAGGATAAAAAAGAAAAGATTGACTCTGTTCTGAAAACTCGGGAATTTTTAAGAGGCCATTTGGGAGGGCCAGAGGAGGAAGAAAAAGAAGGGGAGAACAGTAAATCCAATGGCGAGCTGGACTCGGATTCTTCCGGAAAGGACTCTCTTTCAGAGAAAGGGGCAGCAGCTCCTAAAAGTCCTTATAAGCTGCGGAAGAGATGGGGCAAGGAGAAGTGAAGGCTGAAGGACTCTGATTTGTGCCTTGGAAAAACATTGAAATGAGATGACTTGGGGTATTACTTAATGACAGTAAATTTTAAGAATTGAAAAGATAATGTTAAACTTGACTCAGTTTGTAAAGGGATTAGCGGGATTAAGACCTGATGTTTGTTTAAACTGATTAGAAGATCTCCTCTCTTGGGTTTTTAGTTAGTAGTGAGTATCTTTCTTTTATCCCATAAATGTAGTCCCCTTTCCTATTTTTTATTGTAGTTTGTAGTATTATAAAAAATGCAATAAAAAATCCCCTCCGGGGGCTTAAAAAAATACCTTGTGGCTAATAATCACTGATGGACCTCTGCTCCATTCTAGGGGAAGCGTTACAATAGGAGTTTTTCATTCTATACATTGGCAAGATTCAGGATTTTCACTGTGGAGGGGGCCATGGCTCTGTAGTAGAGCACCTCCTTTGTATGCAGAACGTCCCAGGTTCATCTCTAGCTAGTACATGATGGGAAAGACTTTTTTTCCTGGAAAACTACTGCTGGACAGTAGACAATACTGATCTTGACAGACTAATGGTCTGACTCAGTATATGGCAGCTTCATTTGTTCACGCTGGCACAGGTGATCTGATGAACTAAGTCAGACCATTGTGCCATCTTGTTTACCATGACCAGCAAAAGCTCTCAAGGGTCTTAGGCAAAGAACGTCTGCTATTTGAGATTCTTAATGGTGATCTGCCAGAAACTGAATGAAGACATTCTGAGCATACACTCTAGGCTGATCCCCTTGGGCTGATCCCCTTGGAGACTCACATGTGGCTACTCACATCTAGCTATTGGCTAAAACTCATCTTCAAGCTGATGGGCCTAGCACCCTTGATCTTTTCTGATTGCCACTGTTCAACTTGGCAAAGAACAACTGAAGGGAAAAACCAGGAGCATGAAAACCAGTCCTACTGCATCTTGGGTACCAAAAAGCAAAATAAACAATTGAACAGTGTCTCTGGGATCACACCCAACAATCAGATAGGACACAGATAACAGAAATATTCAATTATTCTGCAGCATACCAAATGATTCTAATCATCAGATTACCTTAAATCCCTTGAGATTTCCAAATTTTAGAGAATCGTTACCCTTGCATGCTTTTCTGTTCTACCCTCAGCCCTCCTGGAAGGCAGATACCATCACATCCCACTCCCTCAATGGGTTTACCCATGCCATGCAGGGAAAGTAGAGTCTATCGACCATGTTCTGCTGCACTGCCCATTCTACAATGACATTCCATCTCAGTACATAGCCCCAATCCTATCAACTCTACCAAGAAGACCAAAACAACTTTACATTTCCCTCCTTGAAGATTCTTCCCAGGAGATAACAAAGTAGCGAAATTGTGGGATACACAAATGACTGAATGAGTCTTAATAATAACCTCCCTGTCTCCATCCCCTCACAATCAGCGCTCAATCTTATATTTTATTCTATATTTTTATTTATTTTTATATTATCCTTATTCTTATCCTTAGTATTACTGATCTTGTATCAAAATAGACTTTGAACTGGAACTGGAAAATTCACTCTTCTCTCTCTCTTTGAGCATTGTGTTTGCGTGTGTGACTGGAAGTCATGGTTAACTTCTGGTGACCCCTAATGGGGCTTGGACATTTCAGAGAGGTGGCTTACTATTGCCCACCTCTGTGTCCCAGCCCTGGTATTCCTTGGAGGTCTCCCTTCCAAATACTTGCCAGGGTCAGCCCCACTTAGCTTCCAAGATCTGATGAGATTGGGCTTGCCTGGGCTATCTAAGTCAGGGCTGAACAGGGATGTTCTGCATGGAAGGCATGTATGAGCCACAGTCCCATCCACAGTACTATCATGGACCATCTCCCTGTTGCCTGCCAGGCCTTTTCCATTTGCTTAAACAGAGAGAGCAGTTCCAAATGTACACGTGCACTTCTGATCCATTGCAGCTCCCTGCAAAAACAATCAAGGATCAGTCACAGAGGAAGAAGGGTAGTAGTAGAAAGAAAGGATGGCACTGTGCCAGATTGAGCTACTGGAAGGCTTCCCAAGGCTGATAGCTCAATCTCTGTTTACCAATCATGTTTAATGTGTCAGGATGAAACAAAGAACTTTGTAGATTTAAGAAGTGTGCTATTGTGCCCATATCCAATTACTTTGTGCAGATTTTACAATCCAAGAGCTCAGTTACAAAATACAACAGCATATTCTTCTGGAGTTACTGAATCAATATCTTTGGTAAGGCCAACGGAAGGTATTAATTTAAATCAATGATTCTCATTGCAGACACTAGGTCTCTCAAGGGGAACTCAGCAACTCTTAGGACCAGTCTGGATATTTAGACTTCTGCACATGGTGACAAGCAGGGCTATTTGGGGGCAGGAAGGCACAGGAACAAAGTTCCGGCTGGCTTCAGAGTTGGCCACGCCCACTACAGCCAAAACCTCTGCATGCGTGGCTACAGAGGGAAGGCCTGGCGAGCGACCCCCCCCAGCAACTCTGAGGCAGGCGGGCCGGGGGGGCTAGAAGGATCAAGGAGGCATTTATATGCCTCCCTGTGCCTTCCCCAGCCTGTCCAAGGGCCGACTTGCCCAGGCTCCCCACAGCCACGGGGCGACCAGGCAAGCCTAGGGAAAGCATGGGGTGTGGCCTAATATGTTAATGTGCTGTGTTGTCAGGGGTGTGGCCTACTATGCTAATGAGGTCCTGATGCTGGGTGTGGCCTCTTATGCTAATGAGTTCCTGCTGGACTTTTTCTACAAAAAAAGCCCTGGTGACGAGTGTCTCAAGCTTAGGGGAACATGCATAGGGATGGGCACAAACTGGCTCAGGAACTTAAGCCCATGATGAATTTTGGCTGGTTTGTGCTTCATGAAGTGATGTTCATGGCAAGTCAACCAGTACAAACTTTCCCACTTTCCTGGTGGCTTGTGGCAGTTTGTGAATGGATACCTTTCTCGTCTGACAGTCTCTGTCCAATCTAAATGTTTGCCCAACTTCAAACCAAAAAGGGGGTGGAACTTGGAAGGCAAGTAGAGGAGCATCTGGGGGAGGTCCCCCCTGCAATGCTGATGTCTCTAGCTTGCACAGGATCCATTCTATACACTCCTGAACCTGCATCTGTCAAAACGACTGCCTTTGAATGGCATTTCCCCAGAAAGCACTTTCCTGGGGGCACCTTCTTTGGGGGCCATAATTCAGACCCCATAAATCCAATTCTCACCAGACGTGGAGGGCAGGTAGAGGACAGTCAGCTGGAGATCTCTTGTGAGTTTGGTGTTCTCCCATAAAATATGACTATCTGCTTCATTTGTAATCCACCTTTCTTGCCAAAACTCAGAGACAGAAAGGTAATATATGTGAGTGACATTTGTGATCCTTGCACTCCTTTTTACAAAAAATGACCCTTCCTTGCTGCTAATGTTTACATAACTGTTACATGGGATCTTTCCAAGCATGTGGCTATTAATAACTTCAAGCATTCACAAACCAGGCTGGAAGCTGAGAGACAGAGGCAATGGGAAGCTATAGCACTAGAGACATTGTTGATCCGTGCTAATCATTAGCTTGAAATCAAGATCTGGTATGGTGTGATGGTTGCCCTCCCCCCATCTCTAGCATGCTCCACATTCACTGGAGCCAACAAGACAAAATAATTGGAGGAGGTGGGCTGGCTGCTCTAGAGAAGCAAGACTTTTCCATGCTTGCGAGCCCAACAGTCAGCTGGTCATCATGGATGGGATAAGGCTGTAGACTCCAGATGCACCAGCTGAAAGATAGATGGTCACAGGTTCCTGGTGAAAGGTCAGGCAAGCCAGGGTGGTAGAGGGAGGACCCAGAGGAGCAGAGTGAGGCAACATATGGAGGAAACAAAGGAGGGGGATGAAAGGATGAAAAGGTGGAATGGGAAGAGAGAAGAAAAGGCACAAGGCTGAGGTAAAGGTAAAGGTTGAGAAAACTAGAGATGGTGCAGAGATCAGGAGACGAGGTATGAGACATAAGTGCCAATCTGGGTAGACAACACTGACTTGGATGGACCAAGGATGTGATTCAGTATAAGGAAGCTTCATGAGCTTATCTGACAGCAGGACTGGTGGAAGAGAGAAGGACAGAAGGAGAAAGGAGCAGGATAGCTGAAAAAGCAGTGACTGAAAAGGAGTCGAAAAGGAGTCCGTGGAAAGGGGAAAGGAGGGGGGAACAAGAGGCAGAAGAAGTGGGAGGAGGAACCAAAGAGAGAGGAGCTGGAGCAGAGTCTGAAGACTGACTCAGGTAAAGTAAACCACAGGTCCTTGTGGCTGAATTTCTCCCTTATCAATGGCTGACTGAAGCAAAAATCCTTGAGCCAGGGTTGCTGATGGATGGCAGAGAGGTTCAAAGAGTCCCTCCCTCTTGAAGGGCTCCACATGCCCATTAAACTCAGAAACAGTGTGAGGAGAGCTGGCAGTCACCCAAGAGCTCTAAGTTCTGTTCATAATTTTAAAGTGATCGTCCCCGTATCTCCTCTTTGTGTGTGTACTTGAGCTGTACGTTTTGAGATCAGCACTATGGCACTGACTTCTGACTAAACTAGTACAGGATTGTGCTGAACAAAGGTTAGGGAGACAGGGAATAAAAGCAGTTTCTGACAGGAAATTTGAGTTGCCCAGCCAGAGGGCTTCTGATAGATGCTGTGATCCATGTGATGGATGTGCATTTATCTGAAAGTAAGCCCAGGACTTCAGAGAAAGCAGCATGCACAGACCAAGTTGAAGGAAAGGGTGGAGGAAATGGGAGGTGCTGACCAACCAATCAGCACTATCTATTTGTGACCTTTCCAAACAGAGCTCAGAGTGTTGAATTTCAATTCAAGGAGACCTGGAGGAAGCTCACCACTCTCTTACACCACAGAGAATCAATCAAAAACTAGAGATGCTTCCAAAATTCTCCTCTTAATTTCTTTAATGATGTTATGTTCCAAAATTAATTTATCTTGTATCCAACAGAAAACATATTAGGAATTGTCCATTCATCCCTTTATTTTCCCCTGCATTTGCTGCAGTCCCTCCCTATAGTTCTCAGTCCATTTTCAGCTCTTCCCCCCACACACACTTTAATTCCCAAAGTGTTCATGTACATTATTAAAAATGACCCCAAAAATCTGAATGTGATGTTATGGTTCTTATGAATGTATCCTTATTATTGCTGTATGGTGTTGTACTATACCAAAACATAGGAATGCAGTAAATCAGCACATAAAAAGACTCTCAATACAAAAACAAGCAATTACATCAAAACTTTTTTTGCTATGTTCCAATTTAATTGTTATCGAATTTCAGAACTTTAACATACATAATGAATCATGAATCAAACATTACAAATAGAGTATGAGATAAACTTATACATCATTAAACCATCATTCAAACTGAGTTTACAAAAAAGGTTGCCCAATAATGTATTGATAACTTCAATATTTTGCAGTTCAGAAATTTATAAAAACCTGACAATCTTTTAGTCTGCAACCAGTGTCTAAAATACCCAGTCAGTATTGATAAGGAATAGAATAAGCACATATATGTAAACAGCCATATATTATAATCAAATCAATTTGGTATAACATTGTTGGACTGAAAGTGAGCAATAACTGGATCCCAGTAGTTGTCCATGTGGTCAGTTGCGGTTCATAGAGAGTCCCCTTAGAAAAAGAAGTTTTAGGTCATTTGAGACATGATGAATGTTTCCCAAATCCTATCATACATGCTTCAAGTGTGAGTTTCGCTGAGTCTTTTAGCGAATGGCAATGGTGTGCCTGGCTGCAGCTACCAGCAGAGAAATAAACACTCTCTTACATTTTTGCACCCGGATATCTGGCCAGCAGTCTTCTCTCTAAGCTGAATTAGTGTGAGCTAGCTCATAAGTTTTTTTCGCCTCCGGCTCACACATTTTTGTCTTCACTCGGGAAGAGCAAACTAATTGATGCAGCAGGCAAATGACTCACTCAAAACTTTAATGCCAGTAGCTCACAAAGTAGAATTTTTGCTCACAAGACTCCACAGCTTAGAGGGAACATAGCTGGCTAGTGATCTAAAAAGCAAAAAATTCAGGACTAAAAGTGATATTCACTCTTGACCATTCTACAATTCAATTCCTGACTTCCAATCAAAAGGATGCCACCTCCTGACACTCCCACCAGAGATGAAATTATGTTCCCAACTGGCCATATTTTCCCAACAATATGGAGTATAGTTAGTATCAGTCTTATGGAGATGACTGGGTGTCATGTACCAGTTTGCTATAAGTTTAAAACAAATGAGTTTTAACACTAAAAATCAGAGATGAATTAAATGGGGAACACCATATCTCATCCCAATCCCCTAAAGACAAATCTATTGGGGCTTCTTCTTTTTTTGGCCCATTTGATGGAAGAGATGACAGATAAGTATCCAAAATAGTTTTGTAAATGCGAGAGAGAAGACCTATTGTATTAGAGCCATATTTGTCATTAATGGTCTCAAAAGCAGTCAACGGTTTAAGGTTGTATTTCCTGGGGTTGATTTCCAACATGATATTATGGATTTGAAGATACTGGAACCAGTGAACTGGCTTATGTAATATTAATTCCACCCCTGTCTTAGTTAACACTGCATTCATTGTCTTTGAACCATTGAATTGGTTTATCAAGACCTGCCCCTTGCCATGGCAAAAAAGACTTCAAATCACTACCCAGAGGGAGCCAATGTAAGTTTAAAATGCTCAAGACAGGTGATAGTGGAGAGATCGATCTCTTTCTAAGTCTATCCCGGATTTTGAGAGCATTGCTCAAAATTGGATTTGAGGCAACTGTATGCGATTTAAACTTTGGTTTTGACCATATTGTCCCTGGCGTTGAGAAAGGTGAAGCATAGACTGATTTGATAAAAGTTCACATGTACATCAGTTAATTCAGCAAGAGGAAAAAATACGAACAAATGGAAAGTAACAAACTGCATGTACTCCAGTCCGGAAATTCAGTGTCTGAATTTTCCTCATTAAACACCAATTAAGGAGTAGTGGAGAACAGAGAGGACTTCTGGGACAATAAAAAGAATGGGGGGGGGATCCCTGTCTCGAAGTGGATCTTGCTTCCAAGTAAACATGATTAGGAACAGCCTGTTAGGCTGCAATCCTGACATTCCACTGCAATCAATGAGATTTAGATGCTCATAACTGAGTGCTGGCAAGAGACTTTTTAAAAAAATAATACTGATTTTGCTTCTGTCTGGCTTGAAAAGCTGCTGGTTGATAAAGTATATATTCAAAGTAAAGAGACTGGCCTGAACATCCATTCTAGGCATGCCGCCACAGTGAGTCAGTAATTATACCCAGGAAATCCCTCTGAAGGCAGTCGGGTAGTGTGCACTTAAAAAAGAAAGCAGAAATTGGCCCACTGAACATAAAGTGTTGCTATATGCTGACTCTGTCCAAGAAAATATAATGCAAGGTCCCTGGTAGACTTCCCGTCACATACAATCCACTGTTGCCGGAGCCAACTGGATCCAATGAAAATTTGGAAAGGTGCATTCTCAAAGTAGCCAAATCCCATTCTCTCTTAATTATGAGGCCTGGTTGTTCAGATGCCGTACTAAATCAGTCTTGTCCAGATGTAGTATAATTATACTGTTGAATTAGCCTTATGCTGAGAAACATCATGTACCAGAAGCAATAATCAGTCCCTTGAGCTCATTCATTCTGAGCACATTCATCCCCTTGAGAAGGGGCATCTTTAGAATGTTAATTCCTCAAAACTCTAGATGTTTCTCAGAGAGAGAAAAAAATCACATAGGAAAAATACATATTGTGATGTTCCTTCCTTTGAATGTAAAGAGACAAGAAAACATGAAAGTAGCTGTGCTAGATCAGATCAATAGACTATCTAGTCTAGCATTCTTTTCCATGGTCAAATGGATGCCCCTGGAAGGTCTGCTAGGAGAGCCTCCCCTGCTATTGTTCCCTGGTGCTGGTACCCAGTGGTGTTCCGCCTCTGGAAATGAAGATACTACTGTAGTTTTTGCCCTATCATTCCTCCCCAAATGAGGACACAAGACAACAGTGTGGGTTTGACTAGATAACTTAAGTGGCTTATCTACATGATAATTTACTAAAATATGCTGACATATTTTAAGGGGTAGGCTGCACTAGACAGCTTAGCCATGGCTGCCATTATTTGAGCAAATCCACCCTGGTTCCAAACTCACCCAAGTCCACAGCAGCCTTTTTTATCATCACCTCCACATATAGTATGCTGAGAGGTGTCAACCTTCATTACCTGCCTCCAATGTGCCATAAACCACTACCAGGAACTATGGTGCTCAGCACAAAGTGTGCTCCTTTGCAACCCGCCCAGTCACAGGGCATGTGATGGCCTGTTCAGGAGAAGACCCTCCAGCATGCCTGATGGCTGCTTCAGGGTGCTTGCCAATTCTCCCTACCTGTTGTGAGCAGCATTATTGTCAAACTAGTTATGGCCTATCCAATCAGAGACCAGGCCTGTTTATACCTACCCCACAGGGACACTGTGAAATCACCCTATGAGCTACAAGCCCAAGTGGAGATCTGAACCTGGGTCTCCCAATTCCTGGGTCAATATTCTAACCACCACAGTACTGCCTCTCCCCCTCAATTTATCATGCTTTGAATTGTAAAAACAATTTAGATTTCAAATGAAACAGTCTCACATCCATCTTTCAACTCTTTAGAATTTCTCAGGGGTCCTGACTCAGCAGCTGCAAGAATACAAAATGCAAAACTAAAATTAATAAAAAACCCCGGCTATTTTCTTTAATGTAACATTAACAATATATCATAACAAGGGGGGACCCGCGATACTCGCGGGGGAGGGGGGAGAAGAGCTCCGTCTCCTCCATCCCCCCATCTCTCCGCGGCGGCGGCGAGGCCGGTTTCCCCCCCCGCCTGCCGGCTCCGGGGAGGAGGAGGAGGCGGCGGAGGCAAGGTCC
>NW_015170921.1:482137-490426 GCF_001447785.1 Gekko japonicus | reverse complement strand
TTCGTTGGCATTTGCTGCATGCATGTTAACATTTTCCCAATGTCATTTCCAGCAGGCATTGCTGTTGTCAATTTCAGGCATGTGTGAAAGAAGGGATTGGTGAGCAAACTACTAAGAAAGTACGGTTGCAGCAGATCTGACCGCCAGCCCGCCAGCTGGTCCGAGGCGGCGGCAGCGGCGGCGGCGTTGCAGAGCGTCTCCTGCGCATGCGCAGGAGACGGTCTTGCACTTTCGGGGGGATTTAAACATCCCCCCGAATTTTTTTTAAACTTTTTGTATTTTTGTGCACACGTGGGGACTGGCCCACGTGTGCACAAACCTCCCCCGCCCCCCCAGCTGCCCCCTCCGTGCTGATTTAGCGATCCGCACGGAGGGGGCAACTTGGCTATTAGATATATAGATGGCAATGCTCCATTCCCCCACAATTACATAATCAGGTCTCATATTCACTCCTGGCTTGTTTTTTTATATACTTATGCAAACTGACCAGCCTTTTTCTGCTCACCAATTTATATTTAATATAAGGAAATGTTGATATGATATCTAATGATTCTTTATACTGTGATTTGCTTGGTTTGGGACTCTTGTTTTGTTTTGTTTTTATTTGGGAGAGTTCAGCCAACAATGAATACAATCTGGTAACTAAGTCTTCTAAAGCTAGAGTACTTAACTTGAGGACCTAAAGGGGCCCCATCATTCACATAACTATATTCTTAACCTGTGTGTCACATTCTCATGCATTTATTGGTATGGCTCAATGAAAAGAAATCTGAACATAACTGAGAAATCATGGCTACTTCTCGAGTGATCCAAAGTATCTGTGTCAGAATGTTGCAATGATATTTTGATGTCCATCAAATACATTACATGTGAGGTGTAGTTGTCAAGTTGGGCAAAGTCAAACTTGCCACCACCCTGTTGATTAAGGACTTATGGCTTGAGTCATTAGTGTGACATTGACTCTGATATCATCTGGATTATGAATGTGATTACCAAACCTGAGTATGCAATCCTTCCTTTCAAGAGGAGATTAGATTTAGATTTATCCTCTATTAGCAAGAAATCAACCCTGTAAGCCTACAAAGTCCACATCAGCTCTTTCAGCCCACAGTGACAATTGTAAATCCATAGACATAATCTCTCCCATCAACCAGTCAAATGTGAACTAATGTCAGATATGAGAGAACTGAATTTTCAATGAACTTGTTGGTGAGCAATATTCAGTAGAGTAACTTAGCTGACATTGATATAATTTTGTCTTGAAGGTCAAGCCTGATGACCTATCTTCACTATTTGACAAGGTCTTCAATTACTACAAATTTAGCTCCTATTAACAAAAAAACCCCTACCAAGAGGTCTCCCATAAACCCATAAATCCTGCATCAGCTCTTTTAACTAACAACGCCTATTGCAAATCTATTGTGATAAATTCTCACAGTAGTACAAGCTTACAGAGAAACATTTGACTTTAATCTATCATTCCAGGGCTGTTCTTGACCCTCCCTCCAGGGACAATGTGCAGAGAAGATCCTTGCATGTAGGCCACAGTGAAAAGATTCCCAGAAGAAGCTACTTTTAAAGCAGCCAATAGAAAACAGGCTAGAGTTTTCTGCTTAAGAGGAATTTGCCCTTAGGGAATGGCATGAAAACAGCTGCTGAACTAAAGTTTGTAATGGCATTTGGCCAGTTTGTGGTTCATGAAGCAATGTTTGCAAACTGAAGAACCACTACAAATTTCATGAATTTCAATGCAGTATGTAGCAGTTCATGAAGAGCAGAAAGCATGGGTTTAATATCTGCTTTCTGCTCTTCATAAAAAACAGCTGAGCTGCTGGGTTTAAATTAGGGTTGCCAAGTACTTACCTCAATCCAGCGGGGGACACATGCTCCCCGGCCGAAACATTTCTCCTTGTATCGCACCATGCCGTCACCAGGAAATTACACTGGGCGACGCTCTGGCAATGGGGCTGAAAACTCGATGGTACCATCGAGTTTCTGGCCCCATTGCCAGAGCGTTGCCCAGCATCACTTCCTGGCGACGGCATGGTGCAGCACGTCTGTTGTCCCCGCAGGAATGATCCTGCGAAGACGTCATCGTCCCCCGCCGAATCACGGTAAGTACTTGGGAAGCCTGGTTTAAATGGCTGGGACACAATGTGCCCTCTAAGCTCCATAGTATTGTGAGCAAAAATTCTACCTTGTGAGTGAAAAAAAAGCTAGCATTAAAGCTGTGAGCCAGTCTACATTTGACTATTGCATAAATTTGTTTCTTAGAAGATTATTTCCATAACCTTGTAAAAACCTCAGAATTAATTCTTTTAAACTATATTTTAATAATAATTTAAACATTATAAGAAAAAACAGAATCAGGTCAAATTTCATTACAGAAAATTCTGTCCTTGTTGGGTTGGCCAGGCCTCTGGAGAACAGGTCTACCCACCCCTTTCTACTATATTGGTAGGCCTGGCCTCCGGGGAACAGGTCTACCCACCCCTTTTCACTGTATTGGTAGATCTGGCCTCCAGAGAACATGTCTGCCCTCCCCAGTCCACTATATTGGTAGCTGTTAAATACTGGGTTCTAGACGCATTTCAGTGATCAGCTCAGTTTTATTCAGTGATTTCAGCAAAACTACAAGACATGACTCCAGCTCTGTTAAATAGCATACAATTACCACACCCAAACACACCCCACTCCCAGTGATAGGCTGTTTACATAACATTACTATTTGATTGGCTTATTCCAGAGTCCTGGTCAACTATTGTTCTTGTGCTCCAAGATCAGCCAGTCTCTGGGGTGATTCAATCAGGGATAATTCAATCCCAATACATAACAGTAGCCTTGGCCTCAGAACATCACCCTGCACTGAGCCTTAGAAAACATATCAGCATTTTTTGGGGGGAGGACTCTTCCAGTCTGCTTTGGGGGTTTATTTGTTGAAATATGACAAATTTACAGGACAAGTATAACAGAGGTTGTACAATCACTGTCAGAACCCTGCCTAACCTAACAAAAAGGAAGTTGCTTAAATGTTATCAACCTGCCCAAACTACTTATTTATTCAAATATTTATATACCCCTTTTACTGGCATTTTACAAATTATGCTGAAAAACATAATAGGGGTGTGCAAAATTTTTTGATTTTTCCTGCTCCATTATAGCCTATGGGGACCATTATAGTCAATGGGCCTCATAGGCTATAATGGAGAATTGATCCAGGGTATCTGGGGCTGTGAAGACTGTATTTTGAGGTAGAGGCACCAAATTTGCAGCATAGCTGTAGGTGCCTATTATCAAAAGAAACCCCAAGTTTCAAAAAGATTGTACCAGGCGGTCCAATTCTACGAGCCCCAGAAGGCAATGCCCCCATGCTTGTGAGCTGGAAGCTAAATGCTTGTAAGCTGAAAGCTAAATGCTTGTAAGCTGAAAGCTAAAATCCCTGACCAGCCAGCTAAAATTTTGTGTACCAGCTCCCCCTAGCACAATTTAGAGGGAACACTGGCTGGGAGCAATTCAAACCACTGTTTTCTGCTCCCCGCAAAAAGTTCTGGGGAGCAGAAAGCAGCTATTTAAGTGGCTCCAAGGTGGGGGTTGACTCTTTGAATAGTTGAGCCGTGCAGAGCAAACTTCCCCAAGGGCTGTCTGCCTAAGAAAGCCCTTTAAACAGCTGAACTGTGTGGAACAGTTTGCTGTGCACAACTCAGAAAGCTCCTTTAAACATTTGAGCTGCGCGGAGTAAATTGCTCCCACGGCTCAGCTGTTTAAAGGGACTTTTTTGGGTTCAGCTCTGAGCCATTTCGACCACTGCTTTCTGTTCTCCATGGCTTTCCACAGGGAGCAGAAAGCAGTGGTTTAAATGGCTTGGAGCTATTTAAACCCGTGCTTTCCGCTCCCTGCCAAAAGCAGCAGGCAGAAGAAAGCAGGAGTCAAGATCCCATACGAACTAGTTTGGTTTGCCAACCAACCTCCCGGTTTCATGGTTCGATTCGTGGTTCACCCTGACTCAGTCCCCCATGACTCAGGTACAGGACCTCCATCTTAGATGGATTTAACTTCAGTCAGCTCTGTCGTAACCATCCAGCCACAACCTGTAATGCCTCATCCAGTTAACTCTTCACTGGAATGGAGGGCTTGAGTAACAGGCTGCTCCCTCCCCTCTCTACTCTCTGACTGGCCAGCACCAGCTGATGAGAACTATATGACTTGCTGGGTATTGGGGGCATGGTCTTTTTGGAGTCTTTCAGGTCATTGGTCTTTTCAGAAGTCAGACAATCAGTTGACTTCTGACAGAGTCAGAGTCAGTGAGTCTGACAGAGTCTATCAGACAGGTTCACCTTTGGAGTGAAGTGAAATGACTCCTTACCTTAACTGTTTTCTATCAATTCTGAGGAAGAATTCAGTATCAGAACTGAACATCTAAGAATCAGCCTAAACTGAAAACTGTACATCTAAGAATCAGCCTAAACTGAAGTCTGTTTTACACAGACACCAGAACTGGAATTGAGATTTTGGAGAGGGTAACTGGGTAGTATGCTGAAACTCTCATTCAGGGCAAAAGAAAAAAAAAGTTATATCTTCTGGGGAGAAGACGAATAATTCCTGGTTTGTTGTGAAGGGAATCAGATTTAGACACCTTGGGATATAGATATAGTTTCCAAAAGGGGGAGAGTTTAGGTACAGAAATAAAGAGACCATCTCCAGGAAACCTGAAGAAACTATATGATATATACATATAGGAAACTATATGAAGAAACATTGTAACTAACTAAAATACTCAGTCAAATGCCTCCAACTGATAAGATCCAAGAATATATGAAAGTAAGGTTTAATAACACTATTTTGATTGCTAAAAGAAGTATAATCCGTATTAACAACAATTTTTTACCTCAGCATTCCCAACTCCTGACTACACCTATTCAATCCCTGCCTGTTAAATAAAATTGTTATTCCTGTTTGAATGTTACACCATCTCAAGTGCCATTTAAAAGGGGGAAACAAGAGGGCTCCTGCTTATTCCATCAAGTTCCTGAGCAGGGCTAAAAGACAAATTAGAACTTTGTGATGGGGTGGGACAGACAGACTTTTAAAACAATAACTAAATCCACACTACTTAGAGCTGTTCAGTAACAGTTGGGAACAAATTTTTGGCTGGAAAACCTGCCTGATAGTGGGGAACTGCCAGGGGTCTGTCATAATTAATCATTCTAGTTCTGTACTACTGTATCAGACTAGGAGCAGCGGCGGCGGCAGCAAGGCCTGGCCGGCCTGCCAACTTTCTCCCTTCCCCCTGGGTGGCAGCAAGGCCTGAGCGGCTTACAGCCGCCGGCCAGCCAAGCCTTCTCCCGCCCCTCCCCCCTCCCTCCCTGGCGACAGCGGTGGCGGCAAAGTCATTCTCAGAGTGTCCCCTGCCCCTGCGCACGGAATGCTCTTTTACTTTTGGGGGTTTAAATATCCCCCACATATTTTCCCCAAGTTTTCAGATTTTTCTGCACATATGGGGATTGCCCCAAATGTGCAGGAAAACCTCCCTGCCCCCCAAGTGCCCCTATGTGCTGATTTAGATATCCTCACGGAGGGGGCATGTTGGAAATTAGATATATAGATGTCTCACCCTCTGATCAAGACATTTTTGGTTGACCTCCTGAATTACCTTGTCAACTTTTTTGTTGGTTTCAAATATTTTGCACTACCTTTCTATCTCGAGATTCCCAAGGCAGACTAGAAAATATAAAGCAACCCACACTGAAATCCCTGTATAGCAAGACAATTAAGAGCAGCAATAAAACAACAATGGAGCTGTTATACTGACTTGCCACAGGCACTTGCAAATTAAATAATTTTAATCCGGCACTGAAAATATGGGGAATCTAAAAGAAAAACTGGGGAAAGTATTCTGTAACTGGGGTGCCACCATGGGAAAGGCCTATCCCTGATGGGGGGGACTTCCGCTGATAGTGACATGCCAAGCAGGGTGTCCAGTGAATATTTCAGTAAATGGACTGGTTCATGTGGGGGTCATATGGGGAATGTGGGTTTTTCTGCTTGGATAAAATCACTGTACTTTGCCCCAGAAAGCAAGTACTTTGAGATCAAGGGAATAGTGGTCTGATTAGCGCTCTACAAAAAAACCTCTTTCTAAATGGTGATCCTGTGGCATAATTTCATATCTTGGCTGCAACTCGTTATCTCAGATTCCTTAAACCAGTAGGGTGTAAGCAATTCTTCTGAGAGGCAAAGGCTATAATATCACCAACTGACTCTCCTTCGGGGCATTTACAAATAGAGAGAGGACTCCCCAGGGACCTGTTAAAGGTACAACCCACTCTATGTAAGGAGCATCATATCTGAAACCGTAAAATTGATCTATGATTCAGTCATGCTCAGATCTTTTTTTAGAACACTCCTCCATAGTATCTCCACAAAGGCTGAATTCAAAGACTTGAAGGTACAGCAAAGAAATATTCTTTAATAGAAAAGGCACAAGGTCAGAAAACAATGCAAAATAAATGTCTCTCCAGTGGGGTTTCTGTAATGTCATGATCCCAAATTGGAAGTGCCATTATTCTTGAAGTTACAGCTAAGTTCACAACGCCACCAATTTATTGTAGATTACATGAAAGGTCGGGAAAAAGAAATTCAGCTTTACAATTGGGTTGCAAAAAGGGATGTCTCTGGAGGGTATCAAGGTCAGGCATTTGCCCAGGCTCCAGCACTGGTAAAAGGCCCATCAACCCAGCAGTACTGCCACTTCTGCTGTGCACACAAGAATATGGGGGAAAGCAATTCCTACCTTTTGCTGGTTAAAGGAGCCTTGCCCAAGGACCCCCTCAACAATCTTGGAGCTGGTTAGTTATTGGCTTGACTGGTGAGTCCTATCAGATATCCAGTATTTGGGTCTGAAAAACTGGCTAACCAGGTTTTACTATGAATGTCCAAGGTTGGGGACAAAGGGTGGCACTAGGGGAACAGCAGTCCAGAAGGCACCCGCTGTCGTGTGGAGTGCCTCAAGGGGCAGTGCTTTCCCCGATGCTATTTAACATCTATATACGCTCCCTTGCCCAGATAGCCCGGAGGCATGGGCTCGGGTATCACCAGTACACTGATGACACCAGCTCTATCTGATGTTGGGCAGCCGGTCGGACTCCAGACTGGAAGATCTGGACTGGGCATTACAGACAGAGGTTGGCTCAGGCTGAGCCGGCTGAAGTTGAATCTAGCGAAGACGGAGGTCCTGTGTGTGGGTCAGGGCAGTTTGGGTGTGGGGGCCCCACTCCCGATCTTCAGTGGGGCACCATTGGTGCCAACGCCGGAGGTTAGGAGCTTGGGAGTGCTCCTGGATACCCCCTTAACAATGGAGGGCCCGGTATCAGCCACTGCTAAGTCGGCCTTTTACCATCTTTGGCTGATCAGGTAGTTGGTTCCCTTCCTCAACCGCAATGACCTGGCCACAGTGATCCACATGATGGTCACCTCGAGACTAGACTACTGTAACACTCTCTATATGGGGCTGCCCTTGTCGCAAATTCAGAAGCTGCAGCTAGTGCAGACTGCCACAGCCAGGCTTGTGATGGGCCTTCCCAGATGGGAGCACATTCAGACTGTGCTGAGGACATTGCACTGGCTGCTAATAGCCAACTGAATTCGCTTCAAGGTGCTGGTACTTACCTTTAAAGCCCTACATGGCCAGGGTCCGACATACCTGATGGACCACCTTTCCCCATATATACCCCAGAGAGCACTGAGGTTGGGGTCACAGAATCAAATGACCCTCCCGGGCCCCAAGGATGCCAGGCTCGCCACTACCAGGGCCAGGGCCTTCTCAGTGGTGGCTCCTTACTGGTGGAATGAGCTCCGAGAAAAGATCAGGGCCCTGCGGGATCTTCTACAGTTCTGCAGGGCCTGCAAGATGGAGCTCTTCCACCAGGCTTTCAACTAGGAGCCGCCCTGACTACTACCATCAACAAGCCCGGCCCTCAGCCTTAACATCTGGCCTATACCATTGTATGACTTAAGAAGACCACTGAGTTGGACTGTGTGCTTGCAAACATTTTTAGCACACCACCTTAAGTAACTAATGAAGGATCACTAGCACTTTTTGATTCTATGGTTCATCTGAATTGTTTTAACTTGATTTTATGTGTTCTATTTGTATTTCTGTACCAACTGTGTAAATTGCCCTGAGCCTGCTCGTGGGGAGGGCGGGGTACAAATTGAATATATACATAAATAAATATGAATAAATAAATAAATGACCAGAATCTGCTAGACTTCATATGGGACCCACCTGAT
>NW_015170921.1:478624-479781 GCF_001447785.1 Gekko japonicus | reverse complement strand
GAGGTGAAAATGTTAACAATAGTGGGCTTTTAAAAACAACTGTAGGCTTATTTTATTTATTAATTTATTATTTATTTTTACACTTATATCCTGCCCTCTGCAGTGGGCTCAGGGCAGCTAACAGAGGCCAGATCATTAGTCTAGACATAAATAAAAACATATAAAAACATAATAAAAACATCAAAACATCAAGACTAAAGTGCTCTATCCAGTTACTAGTGTCCTAAATCCAAGATGGTATCCCCACGACTCGAGCTGGTATTCTCAGCGTACATATCCAGTGGCGACGGCCTTTCCGATGTAATTCCAAGTTCTTCTTAGGGCCCCGTCAATGCCTCCATTCAGATGTCTTGACGGTGGTGGTATAGTAGGGTGGCGGCTCCTACTCAAAAGCCTGGCAGAAGAGCTCCGTCTTGCAGGCCCTGCGGAACTGCTCAAGGTCCCGCAGGGCCCGGATCTCCCCCAGGAGCTCATTCCACCAGGTAGGAGCCGCCACCGAAAAAGCCCTAGCCCTGGTCCCAGCCAGTTTGAGGCCTAGGGCTTCAAATGTTTGCTTTATAAAATGGCTCATGAATTGACACTCAATAAAACCACACCTCCCCTTTACTCCCACCCCATATTTTTTATTCCCACAACCACCCCAAATATAATATAAAGGCAATAACAGATGCAAGTAATGGGTGTGTGAGAATGAGCAGGAGGAACATCAAGGGGGAAGGGATGAAGGAGGAAGGGGCTGTCTGGATATTTTTGTACAATATTCAGGAGCCTACTATTGAAACAGTTTGGCCAATGGTTTCAAAAGAAGACAGGGGTCTAGGATATTCTGTCTATGTCCCCCACCCCACCCCACACAAAGTTCCAACATAGATTCTACCTGAATGAAAAGGAAAAGTTTCTCAAGTCAGGTATTGGGACTAAGAATGAGGAAGTGTGGAGAGACAGTGTAGTTACAGTGCTGGACAGTGTTGAAGTCCCCATTCTTGGAAACAGATGGACTAAAGTTAGAATATGGATTGATATGTTGGAGGCAGGTGGGCTGGGAGAAGGCTGGATGGAAACCATAGGAATGTGGTCCTGTTGGCCTTCTCCTGGACCTATTACCAGGAAGGTTTGAACGTCTTTATATCCCTCAGTAGCATCAGGTGATGTTTGTT
>NW_015170921.1:468545-477419 GCF_001447785.1 Gekko japonicus | reverse complement strand
TGCTTCTAGCAAAGCAATGCCTCTGGCCCAGCCCCAGCCCCCCCCCCGGGAAATTGGAAAGTCTACACCCTTGATGCCAGCTAGTTTCAGTACAGTTGTTGTTCAGTCGCACAGTCGAGTCCGACTCTTCACAACCCCATGGACCAGTACAGAAGTAGAGATGAAGTGGGTCAAACTGAGGGAATGAATTACAGTGCCACTGGACCCACGATTGGTAGCCATAATGCTTTTAAGATGTGATTTCACCATCCTTATCACTGTCCCCCTTTTCCTCTTTGAGCACTGTTTTCCTTACAATGCAAACTTTTGGGAGGCTCTTTGCAAGCATCAGCTAGGAAGTTTTCTGCCTCAGAGCCTCTCTGCCCCCCCCCCATCATCTTTGAATTGGGACATTCCAGTTTGAAATAATAGTTGCTGTGATTTATTATTTACCTCTGTGACATTGAAGAAATATGCTCAGAAGGTGCCAGTGGCAAATTGCAATCGATTTGCACAATATCACGAATAAAAAGGTTTACTGAGTTGCCGTTCCAAGTCAGCCGATGCAGATTAACATCTCCAAGATGTTTGCTTCTTTATGACTGTCAACAATTCATTAATCACCTTCTTGCAAAATGGCAAAAAAAAAAAAGGGAAGATGATTTGGGGATTCTAGAAAGTGCTGATGATAGGTTCCAACATGTTTCTTTCCAAATGCTTTTGTTGTTTGTATCTAAATGTACAGATGGAGACTAAATTCCTCATTCTGTTGCCTCCAAAATAAATAACAGGACATGAAAGTGCTTACGCAGCATCAAAAACATTATCAGGAGTGTGAGACTCGTGTGGTTCCAGTTCATTTCACTAACTGGAAAGTCACACGATTTTGAAATCCAAAGAAGATACAGCTGGTTTGGGATTGGAATGCATGAAGACGAAAAATGTATAGATTGACTTCTATTCATCTATCTTAATTTTAAGGAAATGCAGAGCTGTGACAGCATATACGGTGGACCTGGCCCAGTACTGCCAGAATGGAAACCCTTGTCCCTGTATCCTGAAATACACCAGACAAAATGCATGGGTTCATCTAGGCTTTCCTAACTGCAATATGAACTTTGCAATAAACCCAGCCCCCCACTGTGCAGGCTGAACACTGGGCTTGCCAGCCTTTGGGCAATCCACCCATGCTCCAAGGTCAACATGGCCTCAGGCCAGGCCTTTGCTTTTTATTTCCTGCTAGAAATGTCATTTCCCACACAGGGGCAGGAAATCCTCCACCTCTAGTGGGTGCTTCCTCACTGCTGCTCAGCTGGCCAGTGGGAGGGAAATGGCAATAAATGGAGGGAACATTAGCAGTGCCAGGGGATGTGCTGAGGTCACTTTCTGGTGCATGGGGAGTGAGCACTGTCCTGTACTCTACAGGCAGGCTCAATAAGTTATCCTTGGGAGCAATACCCTCAGGTCCAAGTAGTGAGGCTTGAGAGTGTCAGCTGGAGTTGGAACACAGTAGGTTCCCAGACCCCCACCAGGGACAGGGGTTCCCCCACTTTGGGGCATTACCCCCTGGTGCCATTCAGCCAGCTGGCGAGGAGAACTTATTAGCAGCAAACTGAGGTGCCTGGTGCACACCAGAAGTGATGTCATCATATCTCCAGTGAAACATGGACACTCTAGTATTTGAACAAAAATTCTATGGTAAAAATGGCTTCTACCATAGAGTTTTTGCCCAAATATCAGAGTGTCCCCACATATCTGGCAATGTGATGACAACACCATTTCCACTGTGCACTGGAAGGGATGTTGATGCATCACCGCCGATAGAGGCATAGGCCTCAGTTTGTTTCCAGTAAGTTCCTCCACACACTGGTTGCCTGGGGGTATCTGGCAACCCTAGAGCACAGGCTTGTGCCTAATGGACCAATTGATTCAGCAAGGCAGCTCTCCCAAGGCTCAGCCTAAACAGGCAGGGAAGTGATGAGGCTCAGCTACCCTGCTGACAAGTGTTGCACTCCTGCATACCTCAGCCGTGGCCTTCTGCCATTGCCATTCCTGCACAGTGAGAGGGTCTACTGGCCTGGGTTTGCATCCTGCCCATCAGTGGTCTGGTGACTATTTCAGGGAGTGGTGTTGAAGCCTCTCTTGCAGGCCCAAGAAGGATAGTGTCTGGTGCTGCTGGATCATTGTCTGCAGGTGTCTCACTGGTGCTGGGCCCTCCCTGGTCTTTAGCCACCAGCCTTGGCTCCTTAGGCTACTCCCCTGAAGACTCTGAGTCTGAGTCATTGGACTGTTCAGAGAGGGTCATGGCAACCATGTTGGGACATTGCTGACACCCCCTATTTTCCACCACATTCTCCCCAAAACAAAACAAAATAGTATTGGGTAGCTACTCTGAAGTGTTTACTGTGCATATGGGTTGATGATTAGGTTCAATGGTCTTCTCAGGGCCCTGCATGAAATGAGGGAGTACTCAAGAATGTTTTCCAGAACTCTTGGCAGTATATGTGATTTCTGCTTCAGATGCTTAGTGGTTCCTTGGCAGACAAAACAATGTTGAAAAGTGTTGCTTAAAGAGATGAAGTTGAGAAAACTCTAACCTTTAAGATAGTATATTGAGACACACTCAATGAAAAAGTCATAATTGCTGTTGTGTATGAAACATACTTTTCATTGTCTATGGAACTTTACAGGAACAAATGCTCTGGGAACAAACTGAGTGATCTACAAAAAGATGTACAGACAAAGCACCAGAAAATTAAAGCCATCCTGGATCATTAGACCTTTTGAGGGCTCTGACAGATTAGTAACGAAGCTACTCACAATGTCAAATTACCCCAAAGAGCAGTAAGAAATAATTTCCTGCAAAAATGCATTCCAGCCTTCCTCATTCATTTAAATATGGTTGGCTCACATGGCAGTTCCAGCAATGTTAATTGAGTCAGCATCTTGACCACAGATACAGTAAATCAAGGAAATGAGAAGACTGATGTACTTGCATGAGATTGTCACAATTTTTTGTGCTCGGTGAATTCCTCCATGCCAGATGGAGGACTATTGCTGGCTTCTGCCTACGTGTCATGCTAGCTTCCAAGGTTCTTCCCATGGCCTCACAAAAGCCACTTGGTTGTGGTATGTTAAACTAGATAGGATTCAAAGTGCTGCTAGTTTCAGATGTCGTTGGTGGTTTGTAAAGGAAGAGAAATATTCCTAATAATCCTTGTCCCTAAGAATCCTTTTGGAACCAAAGAGACAAAATCCAGTTGGCAGCTCTTTCCCCCCATTTTTGAGTTTATGCTGTGGGCATTTCTTTTAATGTCCTTCCTAATATCATTAAGCTCAATAGCAGATTTTATTATATCAATTTTCTTATGGAGTCATTTCAGAATATGATATCTACTACCTGTGAAACTGAATCTTCAACAGATAATTAGACTTGTACAACAAACGGCAAGAACTTTAATATTTATTCAATTGTTGCAGTTCGTATACTTCTAATTTATTTGTTAGTACATGCATTTAGGCCCCCATCCAAATGCCTAAGAATGACCTTACATCACATGTTCATGGATTTTTCTCACTTTTCATGTAGTGAGAGTTTTTGTGTACATGTTTCCCCATATGGGGAATTTTTAATGGTGTTTACATATCAACAGATGCTAACTGAAATATGCAGTGAATGTGTAAAGTGACTCTGCAATTGACAGGTGACAGTGTGACACCAGTGGCTTGGTTAGACCTGTTATAAATGGTAGTAGCCTATCTGTCTTTGCATTGCAGAATCTACTGCTTCTAGGTGGAGACCCAGTTATCCCACCTTCAAGCATTGTATTTGGTAATGAAAGTGCAAGACCCAAGAATGACACTGAAACAAAGTTTTCTTCCACAAGTCACTGTAGAAAGTAGGAGTGTGCATTTTTTAAACTGATTTGGGTGTTGTTACTCCAATAAAGGTAAAGTTTACAGTTTGTTTTTACTTATATTTTTTGATTCAGGTCTATTGGACCCGGAAAAAATCAGGATTTCCAAAAAAAATCCCTGATCCCAGTACCAACCCCATACCAAAAAGTTTTTTAAATCCGAGTTTTTTGTTTTTTTTTGAAACCCCCCCCCCCCCGGTTCAACAGATGCAAGAAAAAAAATGTGTGTGGGGGGGAAATTACAGGCAATCCCCACACACACACATAAAACCCTTACAGGTGAAGCAGATTGCTCCCCCATCAGCTGTTTGTCAGGCTTTCTACTGCAGTCCCTTTAAACAGGGGACATTTAAAGGAATTGCAGAAGACTGATAAACCCATGGGGAGCAGTCTCTCCTTGGGCTCAGCTGATCATCAGGTTGGCTTCTCCTGCCTGAGAGATAAAATAAGGTTTATTACAATTGTATGGCCCTGAACAGAAACTTATGAACAGTCTCTCTCTTACTAACATGGGGTCCCTAATAAGTTACCAGATGGGTTTACCAGCATCTGGGACAAAACACCTGGCTCAAAGCTTGGAGAGTCAATACAGCCATCCATTACTTCTCCTTGCCTGAACTCCAAAATGTGCAGAGAAATGCTGCTTGTCAGTGTGTGAGTTCAGTTGTTGATGACCAACACAAGAGAGTCCCCCACCCCAGGCACTTTTTCTGGTCAGCACCCAGTGTGTGGTTTCATGAGTTCCCCCTACTCACAGATGTCTTACTAATAATGACAGCCCTTAGTTAGGGCCAAACCAATCTCACTGAGGCCAGGCCTGTTTTTAACATATCTCCACCCCTCCCCTTAAACACCAGAAGTTGGAAGAAGGCAAAAAGAAGCCCCCCCAAGGAAACTCTCTCAGCCAGTTCAAGAAACCCCCCACCCAAAAAACTCAGCTTGTTCCACACTGCTGTATGAAGGGAGGGAAGAAGGGTACATCAGCTTTGTCAGAAAAATGAACACATAGGAAGGTTATTGAAATAGTCTTCCTCTCATTTATTCAGATTGGCCCACCCAAGCCCCATCAACAAGGATAACCAGTTGCTGATCTCTTTCTCTCTCTGGGATCTAATCATAATTACAATTGTGACATTATTATGAGGTGTCCCCATTGCTGGGGAAGAAACCAATTCATCATTGCAAATGTAGCTTTGATACTGAATACTGCACTATATTTGTTACCAAAACTAGAGTTTTCAATTGAAAATGCTGCTTTTCTCTTATATTCTCAGCCACACAATTTGAACAATTTGAAATTGCTGATATTGACTAAATCTTGGGCATTTCAGCAATGGTGCGTGTTTTGCAAGCTGTAATGAACACTGGCCAATGTGTGGTGCCATGTGGGAAACACCTTGAGATGATCAACTTTAATTTCCCCACAGAATGTTTACAGCTATCCAGGCAAACATAATTTTTTTTGATGTACTAAGATTTAATCTGCAATTTCATAGCTACCCATCAATTCCTAACATGCAGTTTAGATTTCTCTGCACATTCTTCCTCTCCACCATGTAATATATATTTATTTATCTCAATATTTAACCTGTCCCATCCTGATGTTCAGATCAGATAGCAACATTTATAAAACATTATAACAGTCCAGAGCCCCTTACCAACTGCAGGGAGCATGACAAAAATAACTATTTCGAGGGTATTTGGAGGTATTTATGTGTCAAAATCCACATTATGTATGTTGTAACTCAAGATCAGGCAGCTCTTTCTTTAATCAGTGATTTCAGGTTATTAGAACAGAACACATAACAACACAGAACACCCCCAAATTATATACAGTTTGGAACTGGCTAAACCACACCCCTAGAACAGTAAGGTCCAATAATAAGTGCTTAGAACCAATAGGGATTGTTCCTGCCAAATCCTTCCCTGATTGGTCCATTGCACAACAGCAGCCAATCAGGCTGTTGATTTCAGGATACTGAGAGTCTATGGAGCTTGTGACTGAAGCTCAGGCTCATTGTACAGTTCAGGCTATCCATATAACACAATACATAATAATGCATTAATAATATTTATTTATGAGAGTTTTAACCCACCTTTCTCCAGTGCTGGATTCAAGGGGGTTTACAGCAATATGTGAAAACCAAAGAGCTTTCAACAACTTCTAAGAGTCAGTGTGGTGTAGCGGGGCTTCTCTGCATCCTCATTTTACTTGCTGGTAAGTTCCTGTTTCTTCAGGGTCCCCCCCCCCGCATTCCAAACATGTTTTCTTTCCTCTAGTGGTCAGTTAGATATTACACAGCTTTTTTTCCAGCATAACTCTCTGCAGTTTTAAACGGCAGGCTTTCGTGTGATATCAAATTGACCACTGGAGGGGAAAAAGACATGTGGAACAGGGGGTAAAAACCCCAAAATTAAAGAAACAGGAACTTACCAGCAAGTAAAATGAGAATGTGGGAAAGCATGTGTTTAAAATGTTGGATCAGAAAACCCAGGTTAGAAACCCATTTTTGTCATGGACACTTGCTGGATGACCTTGAGCCAGTCACAGGTAAATAATATTAACCAACATAATCAGCCTGGTCTAACAAACTAGCAGGAGGGAATACTGAGGATATACTGCTTGGAGGAGTAGAATTGCCACATAAGGTTATGGTAAGAGAGGCAGTCCTTCTCTATGGTTCCCAGGCTGTGAGGTCATTGTTTGAGAGCCTGGAGAGCCACAGGAAGTCAAGCAGTGTAAAATTACACTCTTCTAAGTCCATTAAAGTAATGTATTTAGAATACTGTAACTCTGTTTAGGACAGCATTTAAAATAGTTAATACTGAATTAGATGGGCCAGTGGTCTGATTCAGTATAAAACAGCTACCTATAGGATGTAAGAATATGCAATCTTCAAGGAGAAAAAAATATCCCAGGCTTTGAGCTGGGGATCATTGGGGTTGTTTTTTAACTGTGTGACGCATACAGCTGTGACAAGCCGCCTGTAGAATTTGTGTAGATCTCGCAATTAAATCCTGCCTGTAATAACAGATGACCTTTAATCCAGAATATATTGAGCTGCCTAATCTCTCAGATTGTAATTGTGTGACGAACATGTAAGGATTTTCAAAAGAAAGGCAGATCACAAGAAGATAATGATTTTTTTGTGTAAATCATGATTTTCCAATTACTCCTCTCAGCTGGGACAAAAAGCCATCTAATTGGCTGTGTGTTCTGATCCAAAATTTAATCCTTTCACAAATGTTGCTTATTTTGATGAAAGCTTTGCAATTTCCCTTTTGTTGTATGTTTTTTTCCCTCACTCGGCAAAATGTTCCCAGGCCGTAGTTGTCCTCAACTTGCTTCTTTGATGATTATTATTATTTCATCTTTGTTCTTACATGTTAACAGCAGCAATTTGTGTTGGGATAAAAGACATTGTTAGTTAAAGCCTCAGGGAAGGCTATTAAAATAAGTAGCCTAAAATATTCAAAAAGATTTTATTATTTAAGCAAAAAAAACCCCCTTTTGTACATTTTAAAGGACAAGGTTGTGGGTACCCAATTTTTAAAAAGTCATTAATTTCTGTAAACATTCTTTCAAAACATCCCCCCCACCACCACCACGATACAGGGAGGATCTAGTGATGGAATCCCATTCTTCAGTGCCTGTCTCAAAACAGAGGGAATAATATGGTCATAAAAACAGCTCTGCTGGATTGGAACAAAGATCCCTCTAGCTCAGTATTCTGCACCAGTGACCAGAATAATACCTCTGAGATGCCTACAAACAGCATAAGAAAGCAACAGTCTTCTCACCTGCCTTTCTTCAGCTTTTATTATCCACACTATGGATACTCAAACACTCCCTGGTTCTGCTCACCAGTGAACAGGAAGCCAATTGTCCAATGATCACCAGCTACTCCATCACCACAACCACTGTACAGGGCAAAGCTGCTTGGTAGCCATTTTGAGGTGGTCAACAGACAGGTAAACAGATAAGTTGCTTGGCTGACAGGTGATCATGACTGCTTAACCCATGCATACAAGGGGTGTCCTGCTCCCCTCCTTGTTTAGCAGATCTTGCTTCTGTCTCCAGGCTGTGGCTCTCAGGACCAGTACCTTTTTGGTTTATACCACAGGGCCAGCTCAGCTTTAAAAAGGCTATCTACAAGAAAGGGGTGGTGCAGAAACTTGATTACAAGGTCTAATAGCAACTGGATGTTCCAGATCCCTTCAGATAATCCTGGTTTGAAACTGACTGATTGTAAACTAATTGGGCAAGCCACTAGCTCTCAGCCTTAACCTACATTCATAGAAAAAGGTAGTGGGACAGAGGAAGCAGAATGCTGAGGTGGTAGAATGGGCCATGTCTCTTCAGACGGAAGATGGAGGATTGCATTGAGGAATCATTCAAAGAAAGGGGTGGCACCTTTCTCGTAGTGTTAGTTTTCTATTTGCTTAGAGTTCTTTCATAAAAGGATAATCCCAAACTGACATGTACCACCAGCAGACTCAAGTGGTCACATCTGTTCAACTACCTCTGCCAACTTGTTACCATCTCATTCATAAGACATCTGTAAATCTTCTTGAGGACAAATTGCTCAGCTGAGTAGGTGGTTTCTGGTCCATAGATGAGAAGAGAAATCAAAGCTACTGCCCCAAAGTAAAGCTTTGATTAGACTCTCCTTAACCTAACAGAAATAAAGGCTTGAGATTTTTTGTATAAATTTTATTTCCTTGAATTGGTATAAATAATTCAATCAAATAGCACTTATCTCTAATTTAAGAAATGGAACAGAGGTAGGGTTAAAAATTATAAAGCCTTACAAACAAACAATGAAAAACTAATCAAGGCAAAAAAGCAGTCAATGTGGGCAAAGAAATTCTGGGGGAAACCAGACTTTGGCTGCAGTCACACGTAACAGAAGCCACACAAGTGAGACGGAAAACAGCCGGAGTTTCCGGGCGCGATCTCACCAGCACATCTGGGAAG
>NW_015170921.1:417569-468191 GCF_001447785.1 Gekko japonicus | reverse complement strand
CTGATCGCGTAACTGCGCAGTAGTTTGCCCCAGGGCAAACAGCCACGCTTCTCCTCTGCAGTTTCCTGCCCGTGTGACCGGGGCCTATCTAAAGTTTAACATGCCACATGGAACAAAGGGTGACAAAGGCAGAAAACACTGAACTATAATAAAAAAGAGGGTGATACACACGACAGACAGTAATTGCAATACACTGCAATACCATCTCCTATAGGTGCAATCACTCAGGCTAACCCACCTATGTTATAAAGTTTTCCATTATGGGTTAACATAAATTTATAAAATGTAAAGCCACAGGGAAAGAAAAACAAAATTCAAAAATTAACTATATTTAACATGAACTAATCAAAATCTATATTCAGCTATATCTGTTTGACAGTGTACTTTGGGCTAAGGACACAACAGAATGAGACTCCCAAACACCACACACATTCCTGTGTGGAAGAGTCCTTGGCTTTTTATATCCATTCAAAATTGGCCAAATAAAACCCAGTAGGACTATATTGTCCAACCACAAAAGCCAAGACCAAAAAACAAAAACAAAAAACCTGGCCTAAAAGTAGTCCTCAAAATTAGCGCCTATGTTGGGCTGCCAGATCTATGACAATTCCACGCTCCAGCAGCTGGTCTTTGGTCACTGGAACTGGGTGAAACAATTTCAACAGAGTGGACTAATTTAGGCATAATATAGCACTGTGGGGAAATTTAAAAAATTTAAAAAAATATATCAATCAGATATATGGGAGACCTCTCAACTTGGACCAGCTATTACTTATTTATCTGCCTACAAGGCCATTTCCAAGGCCCTTTCTGCATCTATGTTCAAGGCTTGAGATGTTTTGTGCCATTCGGCTCAAGAATCCATGCTGTCAAGAATTTCAAGAGCCTGGACAACTAATGACACCACAAAAATGAAATAGCGCCCCTTACATTTTTGGAAAAAGAGTGACACAAACACACCACAACAAACCTTGGGTTGGATCCAGACTAATTTTTCCATGAAAAGAAACTTTCCCATTTCCCTGCTCTCACTGCAGCCTACTGATCTTCACGAAATGCATTTAGTTAAACAAAAATGGATTTCAAAATGGGTATCTCCAACAGGAATCAGGAATATGTGAAGCTAATACCTGGAGTGATTTTCATAACCATACTCACCCATGACTTCCCCAAATGACAACAATTACCAGGGTAATGGGTGGGATTATTAATTACTTCGGTTTATACTCCACCCTCCCTGAGGTGGGCTCAGGGCAGCTTACATAGCATTTCATACAAATACAATTAAAACCCATCATAAACAATATAAACATAAAATAACATTCATTCATTTAAAATACTCCTAAAATGCTGGAACTTGATCTGATAAAAAGTGAGAGCAGATGTTTACATTCATGATACTACTTAAGGTTACAGTATTTTCATGATAGTGTTCACGCCAACTCAGTTTACTCAACTTATTGTGTGGCAGGCACAGGCTGAAGATGGAAGGTGGTGAAAGCAATGGTCTTTGTGATGTTTGCTTTATTAACCAACAAGAACATAAGGAGAGCCCTGCTGGATCCAACCAATGGTCCATCTTATCCAGCATCTTGTCTCACACAGTGGCCAACCAGTTCCTCTGGAGGCCAACAACAGGGCATAGAGCCTGGGGCCTTCCCCTGGATTTGAGTCAATTGATAATCTTATTCTCCATGAATCTATCTAAACTCCTTTCAAAGCTGTTTATTCCTGTGGCCATCACTATATCCTCTGGCTGTGAATTCCACATTTTAATCACTCTCTGTCTAACGTAGTACTTCATTTTGTACAAGTAAATCACAGACAGAGGCAAAGAAGCACTCCCACAATATGGTGTAGAGGTTAGACGGCCAGCCTTGAATCAGAGAGGCTTTGGTTTGACTTTGGTCACACCCTTAGCATAATCTATCTCACAAGGTTGTTGTCAGTCTCAAATTGGATTAGACCCATGAGTGCCAACCCCATTTTGGAAGAACTGTGGGATATGAATGTGTCAAATAAATATATGCAGAGTGAGCAGGTTCAAACACATCATTCAGAAGGATCCTGTACCCCGAAGTGATTCAGCTTTAGCCAACTTGAACTGCTCTCTCTGTTTCTTTTCCTTTGTCTCTCTTAGATGGAGAGTTTCTGTGTCTTTACAGATGCATACATAACCTGCCATCTCCACTCTGGCTGGGAGGAAGAGGGGGTCTTGTTCAAGAAAGTGACAGCACAATTGGGAGAACGGCTCCTGTTAAGGCAACATCAACAATGAAATGGAGTGAAACCAATTCTAGGGTTGTGCTCAAACATCAGCAAACCCTTTCTTCACTTGAAACTGACCTAACTGAAACCATTTCAGTCCCAGCTGAACCAGAACAGAACCCCAGTATTCCATGGTTTGAATCCTTCTCACCACCAGTACTGAAATTTCCCACCTGACAGACCCTTGTGAAAGCAGCTGGTAGTAAAAGCACAGTTTCTTAATGCTAAACAAGGGCATAGTTTTTCTGGTAGCTTAAATGAAATAGATGTATATACAAACACACACACAGCCATTCAAGGATTTAGTTCTTTAAGCGCTTGAGGTAGGCTTAAGCTTCTGAAGTGGTGCTCAGTACAGTTGTATTAGTAGTAAATTAATCCCCCAAGTCGGTGGATGCTCAACATACTCGTGCTGAATGCAGGTCCTTCTGTTGCCATCGACAGGCTGCCTTAACATCCCGCCGATGCCCAGAGGTCTGTCGCAATTGCCCTTTCACTACATGTACAATAAGCCCAACATTCCCAAGGTATTCAACTGGTTAATTAAATATCAAGTAATTGCTAAAGCTACTAAGTGACATTTAATTAGTATGTTAATTGATATCAAATTTGCTCGTGCTATCTTGTTTTATGTTAATAAAATCCCTAAACATTTATCCCAAGTAGATTAGGAGACAATATGCTCCAAATGCATTAACACCAAGTTGCCTTCAGCGGCGGTGGCTGCCTCCAGCATAGGCTTAGATCTTACATTAATCCTTTTCCTCAACTCCTCATTATTTTTGGTGCTGTTAGCTGATTTTCTTTCTTTCTTTCCTTTTAATGACATGGGCTATGCCATTGAGTGTGAGAATTATCTGGCAGTTGACTGCTAAGGTATGTCCATACCTGTTGGTTTTCTTAGGAGTTATTACAACTTTCTTAAAAAAATATTTGCATGTTTCCCAGGATTATCCTGGTCATTTTAAACAAGTAGCATCCTGGGAAATACTTCCTGATTACCAGCAGCTACTCGCTGCCAGAGTGCAGTCTCTGCTGCTTTACTGACCTTCATTATGTTTGTTTATAAGTGCTCTTCATTAGAATATCACCATAATTTTATTTATTTATACAACTTTTTCAGTGGGGTGTAATTTCAGGAACGGGCATGGCCCCTTTCTGGAGTCATTTGTCCTCTGGTGGCCAAATTATCTGCTTTGCCAGGCAATTTACTACCCTCTGGCTTGGTCCTCCACAGGGATGATGGGGGGGGGGTAAAACAGCGTCCCACTACAGCTGCTTTCACACACATTGGATCGTGCACTTTCAATGAATTTTCAATGCACTTTAGAAATGCTTTGCAACTGATTTTTCCAGTGTGAAAAGTACTGACCTCATCAAGGCCGTTTTATCTGTTTGAGTAGTGACCTGGTCAAGGCCATTTTATCTGTTGCAAAAATCACACCATCCCCATAGCAAGCTCACAACATGTAAATGGAGATTTTATTGGAAGTAGCAAAGGAATGGAATCAAAGACTCACCAAATGTGAACCCCAAGGTCCAGTTTCACATAATCACAAATATTGACAACTGTTTGTATTGTGTGTGTGCGTGATAGAATGAATAAGAGGGACAGCCTGTAGAGTTCTCCAATACAAACAACACTGTGAAATTATAGGAAGCTGTGCAAAAGTCCTCCAATGGACTTTTTGATGAATTGTACCAAGGATTCCCTTGCAATTTTACACAGCAAAGGTTGACTGTAAATAACCAATATTCATTGAGGCATGTGGGAAGCCACACTGCAGTACATGGTTTCAGAAACATCCCATTTGTTTCAGCTCCAGAAATTCAATTTATGAAGGCAGAGGAGTTGTTAAATAACTTTGCATAGAGAATAGATTAAAGAAAATTGCAATCTATTTATTCTTGGATGCGTCAAAGACCAAGGAAATTAATTGAATCAATTATTCAGTAAGTATGAATTACTCAGCTCTTGAGATCTGTCATCTACACATGGCTCGAAGATATTAACAGCGCTGAGATCTTTTCTTTAGACACCATTAGAGGTCTAGAATATCATCTGATATAATTTATGGGCAATGTAGACCCTTTTCCTTCTTCCACTCAGATGTAGATAACTCTGGGAACTATCTATGTTTAGCAATTTTCAGTCAATCTCACCTAATTCTGTTCCGTACCAAATGACTTTTGTATATGCAGGTCCCCAGCAGTGTTCCCTCTAAGCTGGGTTAGTGTGAGCTAGCTCACGGTTTTTTAGCCTCCGGCTCACAGATTTTTGTCTCAGCTCAGGAAGGAGGGCTCCAGTGCAAACTAATCTATGCAGCAGCCAAATTGTTCGCTCACAACTTTAATGCCAGCAGCTCACAAAGTAGAATTTTTGCTCACAAGACTCCACAGCTTAGAGGGAACATTGGTCCCCAGCATAGAATTGTGGGGGTCACATAGGATAGCTCCTTTTTTTTTTTACCTGCGGGAAATAATGTTGGAGCCCAATTGTTGAATATATATATAGAAGGATCAGTAGTTTCTCTTCAGAGCTGCATACATGCTCCAGTGTATCTCTGGAACTCCAATATGTTTTAGTCTCCTCAACCAGTCCTCTGAGGAATAGGAATGGTTTCAGATTCTTCCATCTCAGCTCCCAAATCCTTTCCCCCTCTTTATGCAGCTCGAACCTGTTTTGTTTTTTTAAACACCATCTTCAATTTCCCAACTCATTGATATTTTTGCTGCAAACAATGTGCATTTTTCAATGTCATTCATAGGTCAATAACTCAACAATGTAAATTAGAAGTATAATATACACTTCAATGTCTACTTTGTGTATGTAAAATCTCTATGGAACCATAGAACTTGCCCACATGATAGAAACAAACATGATAGTAAAAAGCAGAGACTGGAAACTATTGATGAAAATACAAATATAAAAAATCCCAAAAAGTGGGATTTTTTTTCACTCATCTCTAGCGATGAAGTTAAGTTCCTTTTTTTAATATATATATATATATATATTTGTCAAACCAGCCTATGAGAAGGTTGCAAGAGAGAACTTTGATGGCCTTTTGCCTGGGGAGATTTTCCCCGGGGGAGATTTTGCCATCTAGGCTGAGATTTACCAATTGCTCAGCCCCACCCCTTGATGGCTGATGACTTTAAAAGTAAATATATACTGCCTTTTTCTCAGGGAGATTTTGTTAGTTAATAGTTAATAATTTCATGCATTATAACAGAATTTCATATTTGTTAGCTGCCTTGGGTGTTCTTTTGAACAGAAAGAGGACCAAAATAAACAAACAAACAACCAGCAGATACCATTTTCTTTTCCTCCCCTTTATACTGCATTCCTTGTTGGATATATTATACTGCCTTTATTTCACTGTTGTGCAATTATGAAATTCAGTTTATGGATTATGTCATATTGCATTGCCTCCAGCCAGTTTTTTGCTATCTTTTTTTGACAATTCATCTCCTTCCTACAGCTCTTTTCCCACACGACTTTTGTTCTTGCGGGTCCTGTGATCCCAAGCATAGCCTTTTTTGGCACTCAAAGGAGATCCTCTCCTCCTTTATTAACAAGAGGGAAAGCTGGTTGGATCCAATAACTGTTTTAATTTCATTGACCTTTAATGGTACAATCCAGTTTTCTTACATTGTTCATTGTGGGGTTGATGTACAGCTGTGTAATCTGCCTTGAGTCTCAATGAGAAAGGTGGGATGATTATTTATTTAGATATTTATGGCCCCGGTCACACGAAAGGTTTTGGGCTGGGAGAGGGATGGATCGGGGGTGCAGCAAACGGGCGTAATCCCACCGCAACATCTGGGAAATGTTGCACACCCGTCCCCGATCTGGCCCTTCAGGCCGAAAAGCCGCATCTAAAATAAACCACCTACAGAGGTGGACTTACCAGCATGGCCGCATCAAGCGCGGCCATGGGATCGCCGGCGCGTCCTTCTGCTGGCGCATCCAAGACCCCTGGCTGAACTGCGCATGCTCACACATGCACAGTTCGGCAGCCTCCGTCTCTGTCTCGTCGCTTTCTCCCCGGTCTCTCCGGCATCTAATTGTGCCGGAGAGCAACTCATGGGATCTGTATGATCTCGCCGCCACGTGTCTATTCTGGTGCGGCTTTCAAAAGCCGCACTTTGCCCGCGCTCCCTTAAAAACCCGCCTTTCCCCCCCCCCCCCCCCCCCCCCCGTGTGGCAGGGACCTTTATTCACTTTTTTCCCCAGTGGGAACCAAAAGCACCATACCTTTCCATTTTATCCTCACAATGACCAAATGAGGTTGCTTAAGCTGAGAAAAAGAGAGAATGTCCTAAGGTCACCCAGCAAGTTTCTGTGTCAGAGTAGGGATTCAGATTTGGGTCTTCTAGATCCCAGCCCAACGCTCTAGCTAGTATAGCACAATGGTTCTCATAAATGAAGTAAATAGATAAATATTCCTTGCCTTTCTGTTTGGCCAAGCATAGAATGCCATGGTAGCTGTTGACCCAGAAGGTCGGACCAGAACCAACAGGTTGAAATTAAATCAAAAGAGTTTTCAGCTAAACATTAGGAAGAACTTCCTGACAGTTAGAGGGTTCCTCAGTGGAACAGGCTTCCTTGCGAGGTGGTGGGCTTTCCTCCTTCAGAGGTGTTTAAGCAGAGGCTAGATGGTCATCTGACAGTGATATTCTGTGAATTTAGGCAGATCATGAGAGGAAGGGCAGGAAGGGTTACTTTAGTGCTCATTTCTTGTGACCCTTTCTTACATGCCCAGGGAAATGCTGACCGCAACTTTGGGGTCAGGAAGCAATTTTTCTCCAGACCAGTTTGGCTGGGGATCCTGGATATTTTTTATCATCTTCTGGGCATTAAATTCTGGGTGTGTGGGGGACGTATTTGTGAATTTCTTGCATTGTGCAGGAGGTTGGACTACCTGACCCAACTCTATGATTCTATGGTTCAGTAGTACAAATTAATCTCTGCATCTCTACAGCTGCCAACCAGCTCCCCAAAAAGGTATGTGCCTTGCGGGACCTCCCTAGGTTCTGCAGGGCATGTCAGGCTGTTCTTTTTAGGCAGCCTTTGGGTGATCCACCAGACAGCTGGTATACCTCAGCTGTGTCTTCAGCATCCATGCATCCTACCCTGCTTGATAGTAGATAGGTTTGAATGGAGATAGATTTTTAACCATTTTATATTTTAGGGATTATTTACTGTATTTTTATATTGCTTTTAATGGTGTATTTTATATGCTGCTAACTGCCCTGAGTCCCATTCAAGGGAGTGGGAGCAGGATATAAATTAAATAAATAAATAAATAATGCATCAGGGTATTAAAGCAACATCTGTAACACAGGTCTATAGGGTGTACTTGACTTTCCGTGCAATCCTAAGCACAGCAGCACCTTTCTATGTTCACTGATGCTTAGAAGGGTGTGACTTCATTTAGGATTGCACTGTTTATCTAGCAGGCTATTGAACTCAGGTCCACTAACACGGTAATTCCATGAAGAACTTGGTTGGAAGAAACACCACTTTCTATCATTATTCATGTTCTCCTAGAGCTCAAAAGCAAGCCCAAACCTTCAAGGGCTCATAGCTTGCCTGCCAGTATGCCACTCGTAGCAAAAGGGTCATTTTTCACGTTCCATTACTAGGCCTGCTAGCATAAGCACCAAAGCTACACTTACATGGCTGTGATTTATGTGGGAAATTGCTGTCTCGGTTGCATGGCTATCGATCAACAGGGTGTAATTGCCACAACGAGCCATCAGCTGCACCCCACACAGCATCACAACTTCTCAGCATGCACTCTGCTCCCCACCCTGGGCTTGTGTACTCTTTCACCTAAGAAAAAAGAAGGGGTATGTTAACCAAAGAGCATGATTTCAAATCGAAAGGGTTTCCCAGCTTTCTGTTTTCCCAAGCAGGAGAACTTTCCAAGAGCAGCAACTAGTCATCAGTGCAGAGTTACTCCTTTTTAAACCCATTTATTTTGATGGATTTAGAAGGGGATAGCTCAGTTTTTGTTGTTGTTCAGTTGCATAGTCGAGTCCAACTCTTCGCGACCCCATGGACAAGATCTCGCCAGGCCCTCCTGTTTTCCGTCGTCCTCTGAAGTTGGCTCAATTTCATGTCTGTTGCATCTATGACACTGTTTAGGATTGCATTAAAACTTTTCAGAGCTGTCCAGCTTGATTCAAATATGCCCACTTTGATTCTGTTTCTCCTTTATGAGAAATTAACCTGTAGGTCTTTATTTTCACACCAGTTTCTCTTTCCCCAAACTCTTTTCCAGTGTTATTTTTCTATCAGGGATGTAGACATAGATGTAAAAAACATGTAGAAATCACCCTGAAATGGCATAAAGCAACAGTGAAAATAAGGAGAATCAAAAAGTGTGGTAATGGTAGTGTACAAAACCCCAAAGAAATGAAAGTAGCCAGATCATCTGCTGAAGGGAACAAGGGAGAGAAGGCAAGACATGCTGTGTTACTCTGTGTATCAAAGTGCCCTCATAGCCTCAGAGCTAGGTATGATTGTGAATTTATCATCCCATTTCAAAATCTGCAATTTGACTTCACTTGACTCTTGTGCAAATCACTCAGTTTCTCTCTCTCTCTTTCTGCTTTCTTGGTATGTTTTGCATCCTTACACCATGCACATATTTTTCAGCATTACCTTTGCCTCATTAAATCAATGTACAACATATATGAATCTGGAGAACCTGGAGCACTGAACTGGGCAATATGTAGTCTCTGTCTAGATTTATGTACAGCCAACTGTCTGGTCTGTCTCTGTCACTTTTGGACCCCAAAACTTTCTCCCAGCCACATAAAAAGGTTGAAAGAACTATCAAAGCAAAATGTCCAAGACAAAGATAGTTGGGTGATGCATATCCCACAGCCCCTCATGTGCTCCAATACTGGGCATCTCCATTCACTTCAGTGGAGGAGACACAAGTACTTATACATTGGCTGCAACCCTAAGAACACAGAATAGGACCCATTGCATAAAATGGGAGCTGCTCATGAGCAGACCTGTTTAGGATTGCTCCCATTGTCTCATTTTCCTCAGTAGAGATTATTTCAGAAGCTAAATGCCAGAAGGTGAGTTTCCTGGCTTCTTGATGCTTGTAATGTCATGCTACTGACTTTTTGAAAAGTTGATCTATTTGTTATTGTAATCCCAAATTAGTAAATTCAGGTCCCGTCCTCTATTATTTGGAAGAAAGGATGTCTGAATAGCCAGACTCAGCACCACCCTCTGTCTCAGAAAAAGAAAGCCTGGGACTCATGCCAGTATATAAAGCAAGCATTTCTGGTAAGGTCAGATCAAGAGGTCACATTCAAGATAAATCACTCCTCAGGGTGGTTTCCCACATTTGCATGCCTGTGTTTTTAATGGCTTCTAAAAGGTCAGGATCTATGCAGGACAAATGTAACGAACGACTCCCCTTAAGTATTATATTCAATTTGTGGGTTAGTGCAATTGAATGGCAAAAAAAAAATGGAATTTCATTTCTCTGAAATGCCACACTGCCTTTGAGATGGGATATCGCCTAATTGTAAAAGGTGGCCTACTTCAGCCAGGATCATTGATTGGTTAACTTGTGGTCCTTTAAAATTTTTGACAGTCCCTCTGAAGGCAAGTATCAGAAGCTTTAAAGGGCCGTCTGGGCCAGCCTGCTCCCTATTCCAATTGAGCTTGACAAATGAGAATACCCTACCCAGAAAAAAGACTTTAACCACCTGCTGAATGAACACTCAACACTTCAAAGAGCTGGGCTCCTTTTCAGAAGCCATTGCTGGTCATTTCTATTCTGAGCAGCAAATTGCTTGCTTTAGAGGGAAAAAAAACTAGAATGCTGATTGGGTAAGAGGGAAACTGTGAAAAAAGGAAGGATATTTCCTCACTCCCAAATTAGAGCAAGTAGATAGCTTCTTCCCAAGTGGTCTCCACATACCTACAAACAAATTTACAGGTGTACAGGAGCAAAAACGTAATACGGACACAGAGCTTAATATATGATTGGGCATGAATGTGTGTTACAGTTTATGAATGCATAATGGCCCACGGACTAGGAAATCTGCATGCAGAAGATTATGAAAAAGCTCATTTCAAAGTTCTTATCCCCTACTACTTACTCTGCCAAATCCCTATTTTGATTTTGCTTCTCCCTTGTACAAATGGCTCCTACAATTCCATATTCTTGCTTCATCTTTTCCAATACTTGCTATCTGAGATCTGTTGTCAGGAATTTAGCTTGGGATTGCAACCGCATCCCTTGCTGGTGGTCCGGGGTGGGGCTGGCAACCCTAGATCTTCTACATGTACAACATGTGCTCTACCTCTGAGATATTATTCCTTCCTTGAAAATTTCAGTCCCCTTCATGGGCACAAGTTTCTGGGCACCAAGTTTTCTACAATCAGATATAGAAAAATTTATTGATATGCAAACATGTACAATACAAGCTAGCCCTCAGTCGAAATTCTAATTAGTCACTATTCCTAATGACGTCTCTTAGCCATTCCTGTTAGGGCTGAGCCTGTACAGCTATTATATATGTGTGTGTGTGTGTGTGTTTGTATGTGCGTGTGTTGTCATTGTGATTTAGATTGGGTCCACCTCGTTTTTGTTGCTGCCTTTAATTGTTTTGTTCCATTATATCTCTTTTAAACACTGTATGCCATTTATATACAATGGATGCACATTAGGGTTGCCAGCCTCCAGGTGGGGCCTGGGGATCTCCCGCTTTTACAACTAATCTCCAGCTGACAGAGAGCTCCTCCCCTGGAGAAAATGGCTGCTTTGAAGGGTAGACTCTATGGCATTGTACAATGCTGAGGCCCCTCCCCTCTCCCAAACCCCGCCCTCTCCTGGACCCACCCCCAAAGTCTCCAGGTATTTCCCAACCCAGACCTGGCAACCCTAATGCAAATTTATGTAGAAAAATCAGTGAGGAAATATGGCATGAGGAAAAAGTGTGTGGGGGGGAGTGAGGAAAAATGTGAGGGAAAAGTATGAAAATAGAGATTTCTGGGTTCATTTCTCCCAAGACAGAATGAGACATTTAAGTTGAACCAGCTTTCAAAATTGGGTCTCATCCCTAATTTTGACCCATCATAAGGAGATGACTCATGTGCTGGGGGCATATAATTCTAAAGGTTAGCGCCAGTCCACAACCTTGAGAGAAACAATGGTGTGAGGACTAAGGTGTCAGTCTGCCAGCACAGCAGAAGCCAGGAGGGAGACTTTTGCCAGTTCCCTCCTCCTGCTGCAGACTTCCAGTTTGCTCCCCACACTGTTCCTTCAGGTCTGCCAACCCTCATGAGCACAGGGGGGGGGGGAGGCATTGAAGGCTGCAGTCAGAGGACCAAGATGAGAATGTTGCCATCTGATGAAGATAGTGAAATTGATGGTTAGATTAAAAAGTGACATTGGGAAAACCATTGGCATCCAATGTTAAGTTCTAGAGAGAAAGAAGAAGAGTTGGTTTGCATACCCCACTTTTCTCTACCTTAAGGAGCCTCAAAGAGGCTTACAATCTCCTTCCTTTCCTCTCCCCACAACAGTCTGCCAGCAGGCTGCATGTGGAGGAGTGTGGAATCAAACCCAGTTCTCCAGATTAGAGTCTGCCACTCTTAACCACTACACCATGATGGCTCTGGTAAATTATACTAATACTTACAAGAAAGATGTATTCCCATATATATGAATATTTAGCTTTATTACAGAAACTGTGTTTTTCAAGCTGTTTTTTAAATTTGAATTTTTCTCATCATAATAACACTTTTTAAATGGGGGGGGCACAGTATGCTGCAGTCAGGGGGAGGAGGCAGGGAAGTTTACATTTTCTAGGGCTCCGCTGCTCACACTGCTTAGGATCCCAGCCAAACTAAAATCGAGTGCTAGGCTTCAGTCTGTTCCTTCGGCATCCTGTACATGCTGGAACAAAATATAAACACTTAATTAAAGCATTACTTAGCAATGCTTTGTGTGTTCGCAGAGAGCAATGACAGACAATCAAGGCTAATACACCTATCTAATTACACGTCGCTCTTTTCCATGTTGGACAAATGACTACAGGATGGTCATGCCAAAGTCTGGAACGCTTAGGCAATGAAATATTAATGAATTCCCATTGCACTTTCTTCTCAATGACATCTAAATGGGAATCAGGTTTCAGACTTTGAGTGCTAGAAGCACATTTCTCCTATGTTAAAAAAATGCCCAGTGAACTTTAAAAATGTCAGCTTGCAGGGCTTTCAAATACATAATTTACTATTTTGTTGGCTGCTTATAAATGGATAATAATAAACTTAGGGCTGAATGAAGACTCATAAACGCTGGATCAAGAATGTGGGAAAACAATGCAAATTGATAAATGCTAGAACATTATGGTACTAATTTTCTTGTAAGTGCAGCATGAAGAGAAAATGCAGCCAAAGCATTAAAATTGCACATGGAAGGTCATGGCTGGGTTGGCATTGCTTACATTAGGACAGTCTTGTCGGACCAAAAGTTTCTCAAACCAACATTCTGTTGTCAAGTGGAAACTTACAAGCAGAGAATGGAAACAAAAGTCATCCCCAGTTTTTGGTTTCAAGCATCTGGTATCCAGAGATATACTGCCTCAGTCTACACAGGTTTTAGTAAACCTATCATAATTAATAACCATCCATTGATGACTAAATAGCCATGGTTTAGCGCCCATCGTCATACTAATTTTCTTGTAAGTGCAGCATGAAGAGAAAATGCAGCCAAAGCATTAAAATTGCACATGGAAGGTCATGGCTGGGTTGGCATTGCTTACATTAGGACAGTCTTGTCGGACCAAAAGTTTCTCAAACCAACATTCTGTTGTCAAGTCAACAGTGAATAACCATGTGCCACTGGAAACTTACAAGCAGGGAATGGAAACAAAAGTCATCCCCAGTTGTTGGTTTCAAGCATCTGGTATTCAGAGATATACTGCCTCAGTCTACACAGTCTACACAGGTTCTAGTAAACCTATCATAATTAATAACCATCCATTGATAACTAAATAGCCGGTACAATGACATTGAATTATGCATTGTGTGAAGAAGATGTCTCACTAACCTGTTAGTGTTTTTTGAGGGAGTGAACAAATATGTGAACAAGGGGGACCCAATAGATGTTGTTTACCTTGACTTCCAAAAAGCTTTTGATAATGTTCCTCATCAAAGGCTCCTAAGTAAGCTCAATAGGCACGGGATAAAAGGACAAGTCCTCTTGTGGATCAAAAACTGGCTAATTAATAGGAAACAGAGAGTGAGTATAAATGGGAAATTTTCTCAGTGGAGGGTGGTAAGCAGTGGGATACCACAGGGATCAGTATTCTGTCCGATGCTTTTTAACTTGTTTATTCATGATTTGGAGTTGGGAATAAGCAGTGAGGTGGCTAAATTTGCAGATGACATGAAGTTGTTCAGGGTGGTGAGAACCAGGGAGGATTGTGAGGCACGCCAAAGGGATATGTCGAGGATGGGCGAGTGGGCGTCAATGTGGCAAATGGGGTTCAATGTGTCCAAGTGCAAAGTGATGCACATTGGAGCCAAAAATCCTAACTATAAATACACATTGATGGGGTCTGAACTGGCAGAGACTGACCAAGAGATAGATCTTGAAGTCATAGTAGATAACTCAATGAAAATTTCTAAACAGTGTGCAACTGCAATAAAAAAGGCCGACACTATGCTGGGGATTATTAGGAAGGGAACTGAAAACAAATCAGCCAGTATCATAATGCCCCTGTATAAATCAATGGTGCGACCTCATTTGGAGTACTGTGTACAGTTCTGGTCACCACACCTCAAAAAGGATATTATAGCATTGGGAAAAGGACAGAAAAGGGCAACGAGAATGACAAAAGGGTTGGAACACTTTCCCTATGAAGAAATGTTAAAACACTTGGGGCTCTTTAGCTTGGAGAAACGACGGCTGAGGGGTGACATGATCGAGGTTTATAAGATTATGCATGGGATAGAACAGGTTGAGAAAGAAGTACTTTTCTCCCTTTCTCACAACACAAGAACTCATGGGCACTCCATGAAATTGCTGAGTAGTCAAGTTAGAACAGATAAAAGGAAGTGCTTCTTCACCCAAAGAGTGATTAACACACAGAATTCACTGCCACAGGAGGTGGTGGTGGCTACAAGCATGGACAGCTTCAAGAGGGAATTAGATAAGCATATGGAGCAGAAGTCCCTCAGTGGCTATTAGCCATGAGGTATAGATATGAACTCTCAGTCTGGGGCAAGTGATGCACTATATTCTTGGTGCTTGGCGGGGGGCAACAGTGAGAGGGCTTCTAGTGTCCTAGCCCCACTGCTGGACCTCCTGATGGCACCTGGAATTTCTGGCCACTGTGTGACACAGTGTTGGACTAGATGGGCCATTGGCCTGATCCAACATTGGTGCCTCTTATGTTCTTAAGTGTTCTTAATAGCCCACATCATTTTTGCCACATATCCAAATCATCATTGGTATTTTGAACATTCTTTGGTTCAAAATGCCAGTGGCTGTCCTTACTTCTCTTTAAGGTATATTGAGATGCTGTGCTGAATGTCATTGGCTGAAGCAAAGTGTGTATTATGGATAATGTTCAAAGATTCAGATAAGCCGGGAGTAGTAGCAGAACCATCAGCCAAGGTTTTGAAGGTGCCACTCCCAAAGCAGGTAGTGGAGAACATGATGTAGAACCACATCTCCTCTTATATTCCCATGCACCAGTCACATTTCTTGGTCAGCCTTCTTCTGGTGATACTCTCACCTGGTTTGACAGTTGGCAGAACATTGTTCCAGCTTTATGACCACAGCCTAATGCATGCATATGGAATTTACTTCCTCTAGGTACCCCCAAGTCAAGAAATCTTAATATTTTTCTAGATCAGTCACTCTCTCTCTCAGCCTAACCTACCTCACAGGGTTGTCATTGTGAGGATAAAATGGAGAAAGCGAGAACAATATTGTACACCACCTTGTACATATGCAGAGCCCTCAGTTCTATATTATACCTTAAGCTCTTCCTTTCAGCATAGAGTTTCTTCTCTTGTACTTCATCACTACGAATTCCTTGAACCCTGTACATTTGAATACTGAGCACTATAAGCCATTAAGATTTCCTTCTCTCTGCTAGTTCCCGAGGCTTCATTCCTTTCCTTTCCTTTTGTACCCTCAGAAGCTCATTGATTCACAAATCTTGAGCAGCAGAAGACACTTATTTCTTATTTTTTAGATGCAAGGGCTAAAAGGACTGAGACAAATTTTGCAATTGCTAGAGCGATTTTAGGATCTTTATCACTGAGCAAAAGAGCCAAGGTTTCCAGAGTATAGGGGGGCAAATGGTTGAATAAATGGTTTAATATAGTAATCCCTCATAATCTCAAAAAAAATCTGCATTCCCTGGTCTTCGGGCACAAATTATAAATTCATCTCACTCGCCTTTCTCCCCATCATGTTCACTGTGTCCTTCAGTCCATGTGCCTTTTCATCCAGGTCTTTAACTCCTGCACCCCTTTGTGATACATCAAGATTAGCAGTTTCTTATTCACTGCCTCCTTTGCCAATGCATCATAGAATCACAAGAAAAACAGAACTGGATGGGACCAGTGAGTCATGCCAACCCCTGCCCAGAGTCAGTTGCCTGTTGCCCAACTCTTATTCAGTTTCCCTAAAAGACCTCCCTGAAAGGGAAATCCACTATTTCTGTGGATATTGTACCAATATAATAGTTAAGCATTGCACCAATATAACAGTTAAGCAATTTCTTCCATATGAACAGCAGATACAGCCACTTAATAACAATAACAATAATAATCTCTCTTGTATATAAATATAAAATGGTGGTGGCTTCTGTCCTATGGGGTGGCGAGACTGCATGTGCTCCCTCAGCCATTGGCCCGTCATCTGCCAGTCAAGCCTACTGGTGTGCCATTGGCCGGGTCTGCTCCTCTTCCCTTCCCACTCCCCTTGCAGCCACTGTTCTCTGTGTCAGAAGCTCTGTGTCTCCCGACGAACACAGTTCTCTTGTTTAGCTCCTGTCTGGGACAAAGTTTTCCCTCAGTGGCTGTTGTGAGGAACTCATAAGATTGCCAGCTCCAGATAAGGAAGCCAGTTTAAGGAAGCCAGAGTTTAGGGAGGGGAGAGGGGAGGCCTCAGCTGACTAGAATGCCATAGAGGCCACCAACCAAAGCATTCTAATTTCTCCCTCAGTGGCTGTTGGTAGGCAACCAAGCTTGGTTCTGCCGGTAAAGAGACAAAGGAACAAAACCCTTTCTACGCCTTTGTGAGGAACTCATTGGGCCCAGTCCTGAGTATGGTTGCCAGCTCCAGGCTTGGAAATTCCATCCAGCCCGCCCTACCCCCCCAAATGCTGTCCTCCACAGGATCCACCTCCCAAATCTCCAGGTATTTTCCTACTCAAAGCTGGGAAGCTTACTTTCCCCTCAGTGCCTGCTGCTGGTCAACCAAGCTTGGTTTCTGTCAGTAAAAGGCCCTTTACACACCTATTTTGGCCTTGGGAGAAAACTCATTGTGTTCTTCTACCCTGCTGACAGGCCTCTCCCCCCATTACAGCCAAGGTGATGTGGCAGTCAGGGCTTCAGAGCACAGCAGAGGCTGCAGGTGGGGGGGAGAGATGAAAAGCTGAACAGTGAGGGGGAAATGAAGGTAGGTTGATGATTGGCTGGGAAGGAGATAGGGTTTCCAGCTCCAGATGGAAAATTCCTGGAGATTTGAGGGATGGAGTCTATACAGGGTGAGGTTTGAGGAGGAGTGGGGCTCAGACAGGTACAGTGCCATAGACTCTGCCCTACAAACCAGCTATTCCCTCATGGTGAACCACTATTGCCAATCTCCAGGTGAGGGCTGGAGACCACTCAGAATTACAACTGCTCTCCAGATGGCATTGGTCCATTCCCCTGGAGAAAATGGTGGACTCTGTGTCCTTATACCCTGCTGAGGTTGCCATAGCAAATTGATGCTGAGTGCCCACGGCCTTGGCACTCTCCCAGAGCCTCTTTCTAAAGCTCATTCTATTTATTTCCACAATGGGCCTTATTGATGATGATGATGATGATGATGATGATGATGATGATGATGATGATGATGATATGCCGCCAAGTCACAACCAATTTACGGCCACCATTTATGGGGTTTTCAAGGCAAGAGACAAGCAGAAATGGGTTGCCATTGCCCTCCTGGTCTTCCTTAGTGATCTCCCGTGCAAATACTACCTGTGGGCATCCAAGTACATAACTCAGCTTCCAAGTGCTAGCTCAGGCTAGTCTGGGATGTTCAGGCTGCTATACCTAATTTAAACCCATTCCTTATGCTCATTGACCATCTTTTTACTTACCATTCCCAGTATAGGCAAAATACATCTCTGCAGACCTTAACTAGAAGACAGCCAAATGATGGCCTATGGATCAGATCTATTTTGAAAGCAATTGCATCTCCCTTTTGGTGACCCTATCATGCTTTATTTAGGGATAATGAATATGTTGCATACATTGCATACAGGGGAGTGGTGGCGCAGGCAGTAAAATGCCTGCTTTAACAGCAATGAACAGCCACTATGGCTGTTCGAGACCCACCGCGGCCGGGGTGAGCTCCCGGCCCTAGTCCCAGCTCCCGCCCACCCAGCGGTTCGAAAACAGTAAAAATAGCAAGTAGATAAATGGGTATTTGCCCTTAGGTGGCAGGGGGCACCCTCCTCTGTGCGAGGTGTGTGGTGGGAGCAGCGGCGGCAGAGTGGCAAAGCAGCGGTGGCGAGGTCGGCGAGGTGAGCCCTGGTGGCCAGTAGGCACAACATCAAGTGGTGGAACCCGATGGCGGCGGAGGCGGAAGTTGTGGAAGGTGCGGTGACGTGGAGGCGCAGGCACGGTGGAGCCGGAAATGGATGTTAGCCGGAGCTGGAGCTGACACCAACCAGGACAAGCCCACTGAAGGAAGCTACCGAACTGGAAGACCTACTCCTGGACACCAGGGATGGAAGCGCCAACCCTGAAGACTGCCTGGAAGAAGGAGCCGGAGAACAGCAAGCCCTGCCACCTGGGTGACGGTAGGCAGCCCCGTCCCTTGTGTACTATGTGGCCTTAGATAGGGAATTAGTATTTGAAATCTGTATGTAAACCGCCCAGAGACCCTTCAGGGTCAGGGCGGTATATAAATCGAATGTAATAAATAAATAAATAAATTGTATGGAAAACAGTGCAATAAGCCTCTGGAAAGCCTGAGGGTGACAGACTCTAATATGAAGAACTGGGTTTGACTCCTCACTCCTCCACATGAAGCCTGCTGGGTGTCCTCGGGCCAGTCACAGTTCTCTCAGAACTCTCTCAGCCCCACCTACCTCACAAGTTGTCTGTTGTGGGGAGACAAAAGGAATGTGATTGTAAGCCTCTTTGAGACTCCTTAGGATAGAGAAAAGCTGGGCATAAAAAACATCTCTTCTTCTTTCTCTTCTTTACATTTCAAATAATCTTCACTGTACTTCTGTCTCAGTTGCATTCAGGAAAAGCAAGGCTCAGTTTCCGTTTTGAGCTTTGAGGGTAACTTTTAGGAAGCACTTTCATCTTTTGGCCACACCACTCAGTGACCACCAACTATCTAAGTAAAGCCTTTGCTGCTAAATAATGCCAACTTTATTGTGATGCCCGGCCATGGATAAGATGTTCAAATAATTCCAATTCCTGGGTTTCCACAGAGAATACAGAAACTGGCCAACTTTGCCTGAACTTATGCAATAGATACTGCATTTTGCTAAATTGATCACTTCCATCTTTAAGAGAACGATTCGAGTCCAGTGGCACCTTAAAGGTCAAGACAATTGTCAGGGTATCCATTTTCAAGAGTCAAATCTCCCTTTGAAAGCTTATATTCTGGATATCTTATTGGTCTTGAAGGTGCTATTGGACTCAAATCTTGCTCTTCTACTGCAGATCATCATGGGGTACCCACCTGAAACCCTCTGTATTTAAGTATCTCTTCTCTTCAATGCCAGTGGACAGAGCAAGGAATTCTGGAAGATTATCGCATATTCTTGATATCCATCTTGTGCCTAATTCAGTACCGGTGTTCCGTTCCTCCACCCCTTGTACAACAATGTTCCTGTCTGCAGGAACATCAGACCCTCTCCGATACGAGTGTCCAAACATGCCCTTTGCAATTTCTGTTTGTTCTTGCATCTTGTGAGCCTTTTCGATTTGCCCTTTTCATTGCTGGTGTTCCCAATGTGTTTGTTCCTGTAAGCCATTTTCCCACAATTTTTCACACGCTTCATACAACTGTGACACAAAAACTAATGTGAAGAATTGCATACACTGAATGAGAAAGTTTTGGCACAAAGAAATGAAGCAAAAAATAGCTGCATTTCCTATACACACATGCAAGAAACAAAATTTAAATGGGAGTTTGCTGAGAAAAACAGTGGAGCTGGAGCACCCCCATTCTCTCTTAATATAGAATAATATAGATGACATATAGTATTTGGAGCACTAATTCATCATATGACAATAACAGAAATGCATTTAACTCTGCCCACTTGCAAAAAGGCAAGAAGACTCTTAATGTTTATATATGGGTCATATTAGCTAGTGATCGTTCCATACAAAGGTGCTTTTAACGGGCTATTTCACCCTATTAAAACTGAATAATCAATGTCTTTAAAAGCCTCCTACCTTTAGTTTTGACACCCTAAACATCAATTTTGATTTTGCTTGTGCACATCAAACTTGCAAGTCTTTGTTTCCAGGCCATTTTAGGTTCCTTTTCATCCATTTCCCCCATAAAATATATGCATGCTTTATACTGATTTGTGCATCCATAAATCAGCAGAGTACAAGATACACTTCCCTCCCTTCCCCCTCTCACTGCAACCTGCCACACCCCCAACAATGTGTTCCTTTATGTCAGTAGACCCAAAAGGGTATTTGGGGAGCAAGTTAGGAGGCTGCAGAAGGAGGGGATAGTCAGCCAAAATCTCCCTCCCTTCCTCCACAGAAGAGAAAGCCGTTCCATCAGGGAGCTACTGTTGCACCAATGGAAAGGCATCTTAGGATCAAAGTCAAGATGCAGGGTATAAATCCCATATAAACTATTGTATGACACTTGCACACCATGTGTACATTATACAAAGAAAATGCCAAACCTGGAGAAGTCAAAACCAATAACGGAAATGTAAACGAACATACAGAGAAATGGAACGGGTATCATATGCTCTTCCCTAAAATGGTTGGCAGTCACCTTGTGTTGCCTTTTTTCCACCACTGAAATGATTGTGTGAATAGACTGCCTTCAACAGGGTGGCTTTTTTCCCCTTCAAGGTTCTTTGTCTTTGAGACAAGGTCAAGGCTTGTTTTTCTGTGCTGCATTCTGCAGCTGAGTTGCAAGTTATAATTTAGAGTAAATCAGTCCCATTCACTCTCTATCCCGCAAGCCGTTCTCCTGCAATCTATGGACTGTGTAATGAATAGCCAGGGCCTAAATAATCATAATACTACAATTAAGCCAAAATGTAATACACCTTATTTCAGCATATTCATTTTTTTCCCCTTTAAAAAATGTAATTAGTAACTCAAGGGGTATTTTTACAAAAGCAGCAAAAGATGCCTTAAACCAGAAGTCTCTCAAGCTTTTGTATAAAATTGAAATGGGCAAATTGGTTCTCTCCCTCTCTCTCTTTAAAAAAATAAACGATGCTTTATAGAACTCCTGTGGCTGGACGGGGCATGAGAAGTTTGAAGCTAGATCTGTTTCTATTTAGTAGCCCTTAGAATCTTCAGTCGAGCAAGGTTTCTATTAGAAATGCTAATTGACCCTGAACCGCAGCAGCATAGTCAGCTACACTTATTCATCGGTAATAATATTTCAATGTACTCTAGCTTTTTTTGGAGCTATAATTCACCGGGTTTTAAATTATAGATCGGTCCATTCTTCCGAGTGGGGGAAGGAGCGTGCATTAGAAGAAGGCATAAAATATAAAAGCATGGACTTATAATGTATAATGAAAGGAGGCAGAGAACTGGAGAGAATTCAGTACTGTACCAGGATCCAAAGGGTGTCTTGAAGCATGGTCCAGAATCCCTTTGGGATTCTCACTTTGCTTTCCCAGTTCATCATCCTACCTTGGGCTGTGATCACACACACTAAATAATCCACTTTCAATCCACTTTCCAACTGGATTTTGCCAGTTCACACAGTAAAATCCAGTTGGAAAGTGCATTGAATGGGGATTGAAAGTGGATTATTTAGTGTGTGTGATTTTAGCCTTGGAGGATCATTTACAATGATGGCCCCAAATGAGGTGGTGGGTGCTTGAGTGAAACAGAGTAATGTCTTGGTTAATTATGGGTAAATTGTGAAACCAAAAGCATCAAGCAGGTGGAGACAGAAGACAGATCTCCATATCAGATCTAATACATTGTACAATGAACATAACAGAAGGGAGGTACAAGGTCTGTAGGCTTTGGACAAGGTCTGCAACAGTGTTCCCTCTAAGCTGAGTTAGTGTGAGCTAGCTCACAGTTTTTAAGCCTCCGGATCACATATTTTTGTCTCAGCTCAGGAAGGATGGCTCTATACTGCAAACTATTTATGCAGTAGCCAAATTGCTTGCTCACAACTTTAATGCCAGTAGCTCACAGAGTTGAATTTTTGCTCACAAGACTTCACAGCTTAGAGGGAGAAGAATAGAGCCTTTTAGAATGGTTGTGGTCTCTTAAGCCTCCCTCAAGCTTCATCCCCTCAGTAAGGAGTAGATTTCTTAAAGAGGCTATGCTCAAGATTGGAACTGAACAGTGCTTTGGTGTTCTACAGACTCCTGATGGGGCTGTTACAGAAGAAAGATGGATGAGTCCTGGGCCTTGGCCATGGTGAGTTGGTTCCTAAAAAGGTTCAGGCAGGCTGCTTGGGCTGATGTGAAATTATTTGCTGTTCTTTGGCAGTGCCCCAAAGCACCTTCCTCTGCTGATGATTTTTCAACTGTTCATTCAAGAGTTTTTGCCTATTAGTTTACATTCTTTCTGTCTGAATTGGCTATTTTCTCATAGTGACAGCAGCATATATCCCTATATGAGCCCTGATTGGTTTGATTCACCCATGTGACTGATACATAGCAGCAGAAACTGGGGGGGGGATAGTACTGAAACAATAACAAATTAAACAATTTGTTATAAAAAAAATCAAACCCAGAAATAGAAATGATCTGTCAAAAAAAAAACCATATAGGGGAATACTGGGCAGAGATGTAATCCAGCATTCAGAAGGTGAATTGTCTTGACAAGGAATTTGTATTTCTTTGGGCACGATTGTATTTTATTTATTTTGGTGCCGAGGACAAACCAGCCCGATCATAATAATAGCACAGGTCTTTGGGGCTTTATACTAATTTAGTTCACATTTCACGGCAGCTTTGCCAATGTGTTAGTCTTCCTAACAAAAGGAAGATAAATGAATGCAACTTCACAGGCTGTGTTCCTTGCTCTCTAAGCAACCGTTGTAGACTGGAGCTCCCTTGCTTGAACAGGCCCTGGTGACAAATCACAGCCAATATGTTTACATTTGGAGAGGAAGGAGAGCAGGAACGGAGAAGATTTATTTGGAAGACCGCCTTGTGGCACATATAATTGGCTGGTATTTTTAATGCCCTGCGAGTTGATACCACTTTCAGTGATATACAATTTATCTCCTTTGTCCTTAAGTATTTCAAGATTTTTCTTTAAAAGAAAACAGGAGAACTGAGCGAGATTTACACCTTGATGAAACATGCCAGATCTTTGTAAACAGAACAGCACTAGAGAATAGTGTTGCCAACTAACCAGACAAAAAGCCCAAACATGTGTTTTACCTCCTAGCCATTGTTTTCCCTTCAGCAGCTATATACTGGGCTCTACCTCAAGACCTGTCATAAACCTGTTGCCATTTTTGCTCTACTGATAGTCCTACTCTCAACTGTGCCCTGGCACTCAGCTCTTCTCAAGTAGTGGATTTTTTTTTTTACTTCAAGAATTGGCAGTCCTCCTGGGGAAGTCTGTACAGTCACATCACAATGAAGAAGAGAAGAGCCATGCCTGATCAAACTAACAGTCCACCTAGTCCAGCTTCCTGTTTCACATAGCAGCCAATCCAGGGTTGTTTCATAGAAAAAGAGCTAGGGAAACTCATTCTGCCGAGCCCCATGAGGGGCCTGGCGGTGGACCTGCAAGGCCGGCGGGAGTGCAAGGAAGCCGCGCGAAGGCCCTCCCTGACCCCAGGCAGGCAAGGGGTGGGGAGAGGCAGGCAGGAAGCAACTTACCCTCCCTCTTCTCCTGCCTCCTCCTGGCTGAATGAGGGCCAGAAGTGGGGCGGCCAGAAACAGGGGGCGGGGCTTCGTCATGTGCCCCACACCCCGTACCTCACCCGGGGGAACTGCGATCCCCCGCGATTCCCCCCGAAATGACCTTTGAGCCAATCCACCCTATCTTACATCTCTCTAGGAACCTGAGCCTGGATCTCAGACCATTACATCATGCTACAGGCAAGTAAGCGGGTAAGTGAAGAGCTGGCAAGCTCGGGGGTTGCCAGGGTTGGCTTAGGAAAGCTGGTTTCTCTTTGGCCCTACTGGTAGGATATCCACATTACAGATTCCCCATGCATCCCTCTGCTCCAATTGCTCTCTCCCACTCCCTCTGTCCCTGTCATTGACAGGTGGTCATTTTGACAGGCATAGGTTTGGGAGGTTCAGGAGTGTATAGAATGGATCCTGTGCAAGTCAGCGAGACCAAACTTGCAGTGGAGCTCACCCAGATGCTCCTCTATATGCCCTCCAAGGTGGTCATTTCCCCAGAGAGCACTTTCCTGGGGAAATCTTCTTTTTTGGGGGGGTCTCTGTAGATCCAATTTTCACCAAACTTGGATGGCAGGCAGAGAAGAGTCAGACAGAGATCCCTTGTGAATTTGGTATCCCTAGCATGCCAGGGGGCTGTTCTACCCAGTCACAAACCTCACCAGTCCATTTAGCCCCTAAAAGTTTGTGGCAGTTAGAAGCATGCCACAGTTCATGAACCATACTGAACTGCTTTTTCCTGGTTCATGTCCAGTGTTCCCTCTAAGCTGAGTTAGTGTGAGCTAGCTCACAGTTTTTTAGTCTCTGGCTCACACATTTTTGTCTTAGCTCAGGAAGGATGATCCATGTATACCCTCCTAAGGCTTCCTTCCCACTTTGGGGAGGTAGAGGAGAGTTCATCAAGGATCCCCTACAAATTTGGTGTCTCTAGCTTGCACAGGATCCGTTCTGTACATTCCTGAACCTTCTGAATCTGTGCCTGTCAAAATGACCACCTGTCAGGTTCGGGAGTGTATAGCTAGAGACAACAATGTCACAGGACACCTCCCCGGGATGCTCCTCCATATGCCTTTCATGCTCTGTCCCCTGTTGCTTTGAAGTTGTGTAAACATTTTGATTGAGTGGAGACAGTCTGTCTGGACTCTGTTCACAAAACGGCAAGAACCTCCATGTACTGCTAGAAGTTCAGAGTAAATTCGTGCTGCACCTGCAACAAACGTCACGAACCACAAACTGGCCAAAATTAATCACAAACATTAGTTCATAAGCTGATTCATGCCCATGTCTACTTCTGAAAGCATACCCACTGCAAATTCAGATCTGCTCTAATCTAAACCAATAATGAACAATTCCTTTAGCATTAGATGTTGAGGTCTAGCTTCTTTGGAGACATATACACTAATATTATGATCCTTGATAGGGTTGCCAAATCTGGATCGTCCGGGAGCGGGGGGCTCCCGAATGATCCCGTGTGTGTGTGCGCGCGCGCAGCGTGCGTGTCACCCGGAAGTGACGTCGCACGCTGGGGGCGGGGCCACGCGATTTGAGGGGAAAACAAAGAGTTTTCCCCTCAAATGGCTGCCACTTCCGGGTGACGCGGGGGTGGGGTTTCCCCGGGCCCCGATTCTGGCGTGCCGGGAATCGGGGCTCCGAAACGGGGGATTCCCCGCCCCCCAGCTGCATTTGGCAGCCCTAATCCTTGAGCTTCTGTTCCACATGGGGGAGGATAAGAGGTGGGCAATAATTTCTAAGTAACTGTGCACACAATTGTAATTGTGAGCTTTATAAAGGTAAAGGTAAAGGTTCCCTTGTTCGAAAGCCAGTCGAGTCCGACTCTAGGGTTGCGGTGCTCATCTCCGTTTCAAAGCCGAAGAGCCAGTGCTGTCCGAAGACGTTTCCGTGGTCATGTGGCCGGCATGACTAAACACTAAAGCGCATGGAACGCTGTTACCTTCCCACTGAAGTGGTACCTATTTATCTCCTTGCAATTTCTTGCTTTCGAACTGCTAGGTTGGCAGGAGCTGGAACTAGAGATGGGAGCTCACTCCATCATGCGGCACCCGGGTCTCGAACTGCTGAACTACTGACCTTCCACAGCCTGCAGTTCAACATCTTAACTACTTGAGCTTTATAGCACTGTGTAAAAAAGGTCCTGATTATGAAGGCTCTTTTCCTGAAAGGAACTATTGTTTCATAGAAGCTGATTCCTAAATGCTTTTTTTTCTAAGGAACCTTCACCTTTCTATATGCTCACTGATGTAGGCAGACGTTTGAGAATGCAACAGGAATAAAAGTTAATTCTGCAGCACCAAAGAAAAAATGTAAATGCAGATATCGAGAATGGCAATTAATATGAATTTCAGCTGATGAGACTTACTCAGATACAAACAATATTCAATGCAACAAGTGTGTTCCGGGTCTGACAAGTTATTGCATGAGATAAGGAAGATGGCAAGTGGTGTTTTTCTTCTTGCAGATAAAAATTACAATTAAGTATTTAAATTTTCTTTTGCCATATTTTTGCACTAGATATGCTGCTTGTTTGGATACGAAACTGTATTTTCTTCCTTTTTTTTTTTTTAAAAAAAAAAAGCAATTAAACTTTAGAAATCCTTTGATTCCCCCCACCCCCAAGGGTGGTTACTGAACTCATATGCACAATGTGGTCCAGTTCATTTATTTGCCAGATGTCTGCAGTTCTGTTTTATTAGAATCAACTAGCAGTAAAGCCCGTTGTGAAAGCAATACAACGAAATCTAGAAAGAGGCTCTGGGGCAGTGCTCTGGCTTTGGGCAAACAGTGTCAATTTGCTGTGGTGACCTGAGCAGGGTATAATGACAGAGTCCACTGTTTTCTCCAGAGAAACTGATCTCTGCTACCTGAAGAGCAGTTGTAATTGTGAGTGATCTGTAGCCCTCACCTGGAGATTGGCAGCAATTGTTACCCAGGACAAAATGGCTGGTTTGGAGGGTGTAGTCTATGGCATTCTACCTGTCTGAGGTCCCACCCCTCTGCAAACCCCACCCTCTCCAGGCTCCACCCCTCAAATCCCCAGGAATTGGTCAGCATGTAGTTGGCAACCCCATCTCCTTCCCAGCTAACCATCAACCTACCATTATCTGCCCCTTTGACTTCAGCTGACTTCTGCCCTCCCTTCTGCAGAGCAGTTGTAATTCTGAGTGCTCTCCAGCCCTCACCTGGAGATTGGCAACAATGGTTCCCTATGTGGGACTGACTGGTTTGGACTGGTCAGTCTATGGCAGTGTACCTGTCTGAGGTCCCACCCCTCCTCAAACCTCACCCTCTTCAGGCTCCATCCCTCAAATCTCCAGGAATTTCCCATCTGGAGTTGGCAACCCTATCAGGACTGGCCCCAATGTGTTTTCTCCCAAAGGCCAAAGTAGGTGACAGGACCAAGCTTAGTTGCCTACCAACAGGCACTGAGGGGAATGTAGGGTTGCCAGCTCTAAGGAGGGAAATACCTGGAGGTTTGGGGGGTGGATTCTGTAGAGGGCAGCATTGGGTGGGGGGGCGGAAGGACTCAGCAGGTATAATGTCATAGGGTCTACCCTCCAAAGCAGCCATTTTCTCCAGGGGAAAGTGATCTCTGTCATCTGGAAATCAATTGTAGCAGTGGGAGATCTCCAGGTCCCACCTGGAGTTTGGCAACCCTAGGGGAAAGTGTGCTGCACAGCAGGGGGTTGAAGAGAATGGTTTGATGGGTGCTGGGCCAAGATTGGCAACAATAGTTCCCCAGGAGCAAATAGCTGGGTTGGAGGGTGGAGTCTATGGCACTGTAACCTGTCTGAGGTCCCCATCTCCCCAGGCAGCTTTTAAAACATGATCCTGGGACCTACACACCACCAGACATTCCAACTGCCTTGCGGGGGGGGGAGAGTATGAGGTGTGGAATGGAGTGAAGTCCAATCAGCTTCCATATGCAAAAGACCTTGAAGGTTCCATATGCAACTGACATTCCAACTGCCTTGCGGGGAGGGGGGGTGAGTTTGAGGCGTGGAATGCAGTGAAGTCCAATCAGCTTCCATATGCAAAAGACCTTGAAACACTGGGTGGGACTGCACAAAGCAGCCAGTCAACCCAGCCAGCATCTTCTGACTGACAGTTCAAGCGTCCATACACTAAAGGAGTGCATTTTAGAACTTTGGCACCCACTACTCAATTATATATAAGGAGAGATGGGTGATTTGATATTAATCTAAGCAGCAGTCTTGCTGCCAGGAATCATGTTTGCCTGCCCCTAAATGGCTAAGAAAATCAGCACACCCTTCCCACAAATGGACTCCATCATTTGTGCAACTCCACCTGGGTCCAAACTTCACCAGCACTACTGTTTGCTGTGTCCATCCTAGTCTAAAAAGGTGCTGGAGCAACTAGGTATTTGAACTATGCTGCTCAGCACCAGAGGTATTTCCACAACCCACCCTGCTGTTTTAGTGAATAATGGGCTGTTTTAGGAATAGCCTTTCACCCCTTGATGCCGGCAGGATGCTCATCAATTATCCCTGTCTATGCTGTAGCATTCTACCCTATTAGGGATGCCGGCCTCCAGGTGGGGCCTGGGGATCCCCTGGAATTACAGCTCATCTCCAAAGCAAAGAGATCAGTTCCCCTGGAGAAAATGGATGCTTGGGAGAGTGGACTCTATGACATTGTACCCCACTGAGGTCCCTGTCCTCCCTAGGCTCCATTCCCAGATCTCCAGGAGTTTCCAGACAACTCCTACCCCCCATCCTCTGCTGTAGATCTGGCAACCCTACCCCACACCCTTTGCTGTGGTGGGAGAGACCTGGCAACCCTACACCCTATCCCTGCATATGGCCTTAGGCCAGACCTATTTATAACAGCACATGTCATGTATCAGTAGTAGGAGGATCTTAACCAGCAGTTGGGACCAGTGTTCCCTCTAAGCAGAGTTAGTGTGAGCTAGCTCACAGTTTTTTAGCCTCCGGCTCACACATTTTTGTCTTAGCTCAGAAAGGATGGCTCCAGAGCAAACTGATTTATGCAGTAGCCAAATCACTCACTCACAACTGTAATGCCAGTAGCTCACAAAGTGGAATTTTTGCTCACAAAACCCCACAGCTTAAAGATTGGTTTGGACAGTATGGAAGGAGCATGATTGCACCGTATTTAACCTGGTACCCAACCGTGGTACCTACCGTTCTGAGCAAATGGTAGAACATAATGTTAGAAGGCACCAGACCATGGGGTAGGAGATTTAAGAACTTAACAAAACAGTGGTGACTTGGGATGGGCACAAACCCACAAACAACCCCAGTTCAAACACAAACCAGGCCGGTTCATGGTTCGTAAACCAGGGGTTCAGGAGAACGTGTCTCCCATGATCCACTCATGAACCTTCATGTTTTTCATCGAGGTTCATGGGAGACATGTTTTTGGTTTCTGAAGTCATTTAAATACCTTTGGAACTTACTTCCGGGTCTGGTGGCCCACACAGCAGTGAACTCTGAAGGCATTTAAATGCTATCAGAGCCCACCACTGACCCATGACCCCACCCAAGTGAGCTGCAAGGCATTTAAATGCCTTAGGAACTTACTTCCGGGTCAGGCCACCCGACTGGAAGTAAGTTCCGAAGGCATTTTAATGCCTTTGGAGCCCATTTCTTGGTTAGGCCAGCCTGACTGAACTCCGAAGGCCTTTATAGGCCTTCTTCCAGGTGGACCCTGGACATATAGCCCACTTCCAGGTGGACCCTGCCCATATTAGGACTTGCCCATATAAGAGCATATAAGGCCTATAAAAGATTTCAGAACTCACTCTGGGAACTCAGTCGAGTGACTCAGTCATGAATTTACAATTATGTGAGTGGGAGGGGAGAGAAAACAAACCCTTTTCTGAGATTTAACCAAAGCAGTTCAATCAAATATGAAAATGCAATATTAAATACTTGTAATGTCCCAAGGGACTGTTTGAGAGATGGTAAATTCTCAAGCTCTTTCTTCTTCTCTAAATTTGGTTTGCCAGAGTGGAGATTTCCAGCTCTTCTAGGACATTGATCCAGCTGATTATGGCTGAAGATGTTGGGTAAACAAAATTGCACCGCACGCCACACTGACAAGAGACTTAGCTAGCTTGTAATCAAGGCTATAATGAGGGATTTATTTGTTCCCTTCTCCCTGGGCTTGCCCATCATTACATGTTCATTAAGGAATAATTGTCATTGATCGACAGCCCTACATATGGATACGGTAAGAGAAACGGGGCTATTAGACCTTCACCATCTCAAACAAGTGCATGCCACAACCAATAAGGTAGATTAATGAGAAGAATTAAGCTAAAGGAGAGTTACATTATGGACCATTTTCCTGTCTTATTTTATTTATGATTACTGTCAACTCTGTAGCATTGCTGAGACCTTCAGGAGTGAAAATAAAACCAAGTGAAATATATCCAAGACCTCAGGCTATGTTGCTTGAATGTTCCAATCCTCCGTAGATGATGGTCATAATTTTTAATGTGGCAGACATAATTGGGCTAGGAGATTTGAGATTACAATGATGCAATTAGTTTTATGACCTTTTGGTTTATGTGTCCTCAAATGCTACTTCCTCCTACAATATTTGTGCTGGCCAGTTTTGCAAAACGCACATAGTCATGAGTCATGACTGTCCCATCCTACCACCCAGGATCTGAAACCTTAAGAACTGCACAAACAGACCTCTGCAAATCTGTTGAAAAGTTGGTGCAACTAAATGATTGTGTCACAAAGAAGTGCTGGTTTATTAATTGGACAAAACAGTTCTTTGTTATGAAGTTCTGTACATTTTATGTGAGGTAGATCTCATTCACGATTCCAATGTATAACTGCAATGAGTCTAACACTGAATCCCACTTCCCAAGGAAACCTGGTAAACTGCATTGTATTATACTTCTCTAATGCCCAATTCACAAGATTGTTTGAAGGATAGTAAAAGTGGTATAAAACTGATATAATTTTGTAGAACTTGGAAAATATGGTAGCAATTTTTAGTAGCAATCTTCTAAAGCATGCCCATATGAAACTCTAGGTTTATAGAAAGTTATAGGAAAGCCATTCCAGAGAATTTGTACGCTCACTTAAACTCAGGTGGCAAGGTTGTTTTAAGAAAAGAGAGGAAAATTGGTGTGAACCAATATTTATTGGAAAATCCCAAGGTATTTTGAACAGGATGTTCTTTGGAGAATATTTTTGTCAAAAAGTACCCTGGTTTTAGACATGGCATTCTTGATGAAAGTGCTTTCTACTGATGATGCTTTATGTTTTTAGAAAATTGTTTTAAGAAACTCATATTTCTAGATGACCACAGTTGCCTTTGATCTGGGGGGGAAATTCAACAAACACTTTTCACAGGAGAACTGTAACTGGTAGTCCGTTAACCAAATTTCACAGGGTCTGCAGTAGATCAGCTAGACTTGAGTCCCGTAACACCTTAGAGATTATCAGGATATAAGCTTTTGAGGGTAAAAGCTCCCTTCATCAGAACTTCATATCCCAAAAAAAGTATTGGTCCCTAAGGTGCTACTGGACTCAAATATGGTCATTCTGTTAGCCACCTTTCAATTGAAGTATTTAGGTAGGGGGAGTATCAGGAAGCATTGCACACTGTTGCACTGAGTTACAACTTGGGGGCAGTGTAGTAGCTAATACAGGTTTTGAAGATCAGATTCCTGACTTTTAAGTGCATGACTAGCCTTTGACTAGTCATTGTATCAGTGCCAGTATTACAGAATTATTAGCTGGAGCTATACAAATCCAAGGAATGTCCAAACCAGGCCTGTAGCTACAGTGGGGCATGTCGGGGCCTGGCCCCCTGACTTCCTGGCAAGACCCCCACTTCCATCCAGCCTCCAGGCCCCCTGGCTATCTGGGCCACCCAGAGGACTCCCACCACTGCCCCTTCCCCAAGCATGGCTTGCTTCCCCATGTAGGCAAGCAGAGTGCAAACACTGCAAAAGTGAGTTTTTAAAATTGTATTTTTGTTTTATTTTTTATTTTGTGACATCAGTGCCCCCTGATTTATTTAAAGGCTCCCTGAATTACAAAATCCTGGTTACGGGCCTGGTTCAAACTATTACACAATTGCACTCATTTCACATGCTAGCAAGGTCATGCTCAAGATCCTACAAGCTAGGCTTCAGCAATACGTTGATAGAGAACTGCCAGAAGTACAAGCTGGGTCTCGAAGAGGTAGAGGAACTAGAGATCAAATTGCCAACATTCGCTGGATTATGGAGAAAGCAAGAGAGTACCAGAAAAACATCTACTTCTGCTTCATTGACTATGCTAAAGGCTTTGACTGTGTGGATCACAACAAACTATGGCAGGTCCTTAAAGAGATGGGAGTACCAGACCACCTCATATGTCTCTTGAGAAGCCTGTATAAGGGTCAAGAAGTGACAGTTAGAACCGGATATGAACAACTGATTGGTTTCGCATCAGAAAAGGAGTCCGACAAGGATGTTAAATTGATATCTGTTATTAGAAATGGGACTATTATTGTTAGCACCTTTTAATATTGTTATTGTTATGATTTTAAGATTGTTATCTTATGCATTGCAGTTTTTATGTTGTTGTAAGCCGCCCTGAGCCAGCCATGGCTGGGAGGGCGGGGTATAAATATCATAAATAAATAAATAAACATATTGTCACCTTGCTTATTTAATTTATATGCAGAGTACATCATGTGAAATGCTGGCCTGGATGAATCACAAGTGGGAATTAAGATTGCTGGGGAAAAGATCAACAACCTCAGATATGCAGACGATATCACTCTAATGGCAGAAAGTGAAGAGGACCTAAAGAGCCTCTTGCTCTGGGTAAAAGAGGAGAGTGCAAAAGTGGGCTTGAAGCTCAACATCAAAAAAACTACGACTATGGCATCCAGCCCCATCACTCCTTGGCAAATAGAAGGGGAAGTCGTGGAAGTAGTGACAGACTTCACGTTCCTGGGATCCCAGATCACCGCAGACTGTGACAGCAGCCATGAAATTAAAAGACACCTGCTGCTTGGGAGGAAAGCAATGGCGAACCTAAACAGCATGATAAAAAGTAGAGACATCACCCTGCCAACAAAAGTCTGCATGGTCAAAGCAATGGTATTCCCAGTAGACATGTATGGCTGCGAGAGTTGGACTATAAGGAAGGCCCGGCGCCGAAGAATAGATTGTTTTGAACTATGGTGCTGGAGAAGACTCTTGAGAGTCCCTTGGACTGCAAGGAGATCAAATCAGTCAATCCTAAAAGAAATCAACCCTGACTGTTCCCTGGAAGGCCAGATACTGAAGCTGAAGCTCAAATACTTTGGCCACCAAATGAGAAGGGAGCACTCACTGGAGAAGACCCTGATGCTGGGAAAGACTGAAGGTCAAAGAAGAAGAGGATGGCAAAGGATGAGATGGTTAGACAGTGTTATTGATGCAACAAACATGAAATTAAGCAAAATTTGGAGCATGACGGAAGACAGGAGGGCCTGGCTTGATGTGGTCCATGGGGTCGCAAAGAGTTGGAGTCAACTCTGCGACTGAACAACAACATACAAGTCCCTGCTTTGGATATTGCATCAGTCAGAGGCATCTAGTCAAAAAACCCCAAAGGCACACTGAGACACCTAAGTAGTGAGTTTCTGCTCAAAAATCTCAAGTGGAATCGTTTTGTTTTTTTCTACATGTTTTATAAAAATCGGTGGAGGTGGTAGCAGGGTGGTAGTGAGGAACAGCAGCTGCAAGAAAGCAGTGTAATCAAGGAAATGGAATTCATCTGAATTTGTTTAGATGCATCCAAAGAGCTTGCCAAATAATCAGCTCCCTGTGTATGAGTCATAAATCAAACCAGCAGATGCTTGAGCATGCCTAGTAAAAATACCTTCTTGCTATCTTTATGGAGAACAGGCGAGGAAGTGTTCCTAGCACAGTATCTAGAGCTCTACCTTTGCCTTTGTATGAGGCAGGAAATCAACAGGTGTTTTGAGATCTGCTGCTTCTATTCCTGTAAAAAAATTGCAGCAGTGGTACTACCATAAACCACTGTTTTAAAAGGCCCTGCCAGTGCTTTTTAAATCCCTTTTCCCCAATCCCATAACTACAGGTTGACTTTTTTTCTATTAGTGATTGACATGAATGTGTGAAACTTCCCCTGAGAAAGGTTGCTTGCCTTATACACAGGGCCAGCTCACTCACTAGGTGAACTAGGCATTCGCCTAGGGCGGGCTGGCCCTTAGGGTGCCAAACTGCACCCAGCGCCCCCGCCAAAAGCCCTGACCAGGTGACCGCTGCCACCTCGGGGGGGGGTGCTTTTCTGGCTGGAAATGCCACTGATCGCCTGGCTGGGAGGACGTGCCGGCAGAGCCATGCACGAGAGGAGGAGGACTGAGATCTCGGGTGGCTTCAAGCTGCTGCAAACTCTTCTTCCCGCAGCATGCCAACAGAGGAGCGAGGTGGAAGGCTTTCAATCACCTGGCGGCAAAGAGAAGCAGCTGTGTTGGAGGGCTCCGGTGCAGGCTCGGTCTATCCCAAAACATCCCGGCACTGGGTGCAGCAGAGCGCAGTAGCCCGCCGCTGCCTGCCTGCCTGCCAGCCTGGAGCACTCCTGCCACTGCTGAGGGCCCCAGAGCATGTTGGGAGTGCGTCTCTGAGGTGGGCGGGCTGGGGCTGCTCAGGGGATGGCGGGGAGAGGACGAGCAGAGGGGTGGGGGGAGGCTGGAGAGTTGCCCAGGGAGCAGCGGCAAAGCATCTGGGGGGGGGGATCTTGTCCAATCTCAGAAGCAAAGTTTGAGTCCTGGGGCACCTTTAAGACCAACAAAGTTTTATTCTGTGTATGCGCTTTCCAGTGCACGCATACTTCTGCAGATTCTAAAAAAAGAAACCCTCTTCAAATAGGGCAAGGAACAAGTTCTCCTCGCTTTGCCCAAAGGCACAAGAAAGAAAGTACACACACACACACCGTGATAAAGGTTGTTCCCGGCAGCCCAACCGTGTTCGGACCCTGCTGAGCTTGCAACTTGCAAGAGGCGGGAATCGCACCAAGTCAGGCTGCCAATAGGGATGGCTGGAAGAGCCTTCCCTGGTTCACCAGAACGAGTTGGGTTCCGTTCCCAGTGGCGCTGGTGTAGTTTCCACGACATTTTAGCTCCCAAAGCTGCAATGCTAAAGACGCTTTCCTGAGAGTAAACCTAAACCCCGTTTAATGAGATGGGATTGAGGTTGGCTCCCCAAGACTTGAACTCGGGCAAGGGATAATCAGAGAGGTGGGGGTGTGGACTGAGCATCTGAATTCTGGATTGTAGTTTGCTGAAACTTCATTATTAGTAGCCGGACTGCATTGTAAATCGAGACCCCCATTTGCAATGCACTTTCTTCCTCTGAAATTGGTGGGTGCACGGGGGGAGGGGGGCGCCAGAAGGTAGCCTCACCTAGAGCACAAAAAAGCCTGGGGCCGGCCCTGCTTATACAAATACGTATAGCTTTCCTTTAAATTTCTTAGTAATTTTTCTAGTTTAGACAAAATGATATGTAGTTGTCCAAGGAACCTCAAATCTCCCCACAAGGATGACTGGTTTGCTGTATAAAAGTGATGACTTCAAATTCCTTGTCCTTGTTATTTTGACCTGGAAACCTCATTTTGATTTCACTTCTCACTGCCATGAATTGAAACTGTGAATCCTTATTTTCATATCCTTTCTATTTTCTGGTGCAATGTTTCCTTCTTATAATGAAAGGTATTTCCGGCATTATCTGTGCATCAATAAATCAGCATTATATATTATATGTATATTATTATCCCTATAAATGAGGTCTATATCAATGTAACTATTGTATGCATTGAATATATAAAATACAGTGTGTACACATTCTGGAGAAGGGAAGCCTCTGATAAACATATAGTTTAATATTCAAAAAATGAAATATTTGCTCATGATATGCAAATGATAAATTTCACCTCAGGGCTTTGGTCATCTGCATAGGATCATAATGTCAAAAATATCAAATATTGAATGATACAACCAGTGTGGGGAAAGGAAACATGTTGAAAAATGTAAATATCATTGTACCATTATATTATCTACAGGGATTTTATCAGTAATACAAGGGACCCTATCTTCGTTCACTGATTAATTTTGCAGTCTGTATTCCTGATATTATCTACAATATTACATCATTATTTACTCTTTCAGCTTTCTAAACTAGGAAGATGCTATTATACCACTAAACAAAAAGAAACAAAGTATTTTCCATGTGTCTAAGTGACTTTTGACCCACAATTATTAGAATATCCATCAGATTTTTCCCACTATTATCTTTGTTTCTTTAATGCAGGTCTCATCAACAATATCTTGCATCCACAGGCTGGGGGGGGGGAGAAAGAAAGGGGGGTGGGAAATGGTGCACTTAAAATAACACAGTGGCAAGGAATGAGTCAGACCTCAAGTGTAATGATCTCATGTAAATCTCTGGGGCAATCCTTGAGATTTATCTGCTAAATTCCATCATCAGGTCCAGATGAAGCCTTAACTCAAAAGGCAAATCTGGCTTATATCAAAGCTGAGGCTGTTGTAGAGATATAAGAGAAGCCCAACTGACATAGTCCAGGCTTAATTTAAATAAAGATGTAAAGGGCTGACTCCCAGAATTTGCTGAAGAATTGACAAACCCTTTTGTTGGTTTTTGATTTAAATATGTGCTTTGTCTTCATTTTTCTAATCCCTACATTATTTCTAAAACATGGAATAATGGTGGCTGTCAATAGAAGAAGAGGAGGGGGAGGAGAAGGAGGAGGAGGAGGAGGGTACTGGATTCATACCCTGCCCTTCACTCAGAGTCTCAGAGCGGCTTACAGTCTCCTTCCCTTTCTCTCCCCATACCCTGTGAGGTAGGTGGGGCTGAGAGAGAGCTGAGAGAACTACTGTTGAGAGAACAGCTCTGAGAGGATTTGTGACTGTCACACCAGCAGCTGCATGTGGAAGCGTGGGGAATCAAACTCGGTTCTCCCAGATTAGAGTCCACTACACCAAATTGGCAATAGGCATGCAGGCACAGATATTAAAAAGGTACTCCTGTGGCACCAGACTTTTAATTTATTATGATATAAGCATCACTCATGAAAGCTGGTGCCACAACAAATCTGTTGATGTGGGACTTTTTTAATGCCCCAAGTGTCCTCTTCGCACAAAGATACAGACTAACATGGCTATCCCTTGGGAATACAAAGCAGTGGACGTGCTCAGAAATTTTTAACAATTAATTCATGTGTTCATTTTACTGGGGCCCTGAACTGATGTGTAAAGTTTTATTTTTAAAGAAGGCCATGTGTGTCTTATTTCCCCCATACACCTATCATCTTGGTTTTCCTCAAGTTATTAAGAAGGAGGCCAGAGTCTCCTAGTGGGTTTCATGACTGAGGAGGGATTTCGATCTGGGGTTTCTTCACGGAAGCCCATGGCTCTAACTACTGTATATCTCTGGCTTTACTGATTATGCTTGATTTATTCTGCTTCATTAACCTGACAGGCATAGCTCTCTGTAGCCCCACCCCTAGTTCTAACTACCTTCATATGCACTTGGAGAATGCTTACAGACTCCGCTTCAGATAATTTGGGTCAGAGAGCTGCCTCAAGTTTGCTCAAACAAGGTCAGAAACTTCAAAGCTGCCTTGCCCCAGTGTTTGGAAGCATCCTTCAGTAGTGCTTTGTGGGATAACAGCTCAGGGAATGCACATTTTCACAGCCTCTTTGACATCACTGTTAGGGGCTTTTAACAACTGAGTTATGCTTAGTGCCAAGGACCTGGGCAAAATAATAATAATAATCATGATGATGATGATGATTACGATGACAACCAGGGGTCATTTCGTAGAAAAAGAGCTAGGGGAACTCATTAGCATAACTCATTAGCATATGCCACACACCCTGACATCACCGGAAGTGTGTCCTCCCCACAGCCGGCGGCGACCTCCAGCGGGCACCAGCAGGGAGCTCCAGGCCCCGCCCTCCCGCACCTCACCCGGGGGGATGGCGTCCCCCCGCGTCCCCCCCAAAATGACCCCTGATGACAACAATGATGATGCAGCATCTGTTCAAAGACCTCATCATTGTTTTCTCCTACTCCATTTGAGTCTCACAACAACAATCCTAAGGTTTTCAGGCCCTTGCTGGGGGATCCTCCACTCTTAGCGGGTACTCCCTAGCATCACTCAGCTGGGCCGTGAGGGAAGAATTGGTGGCAAAATGGGGGGAATGTCAGCAGTGTCCCAGCATGCTGGCATCACTTCCAATGTTCACAGGAAGTTACATCATATGCACAGGAAGTGTTGCCGGTAAGGTCAGCATGTCACTAGTGAGGGCCCCTGCCACTGGGTAAGTGTCCCCTGTCCTCCACCAGTTACCAGGGGGGACCTGGCAACCCTAAAGTTACATCATATGCACAGGAAGTGTTGCCGGTAAGGTCAGCATGTCACTAGTGAGGTCCCCTACCACTGGGTCAGTGTCCCCTGTCCTCCACCAGTTACCGGGGGGACCTGACAACCCTAAACAACCCTGTCAAGTAGGTTAGGCTGAAGGGGTGTGACTGGGCCACATGTCACCCAGCTTGCTTCAATGGAAGGCTAGGGATTCTAACTTGGGTGCCCCAAATCCTAGTCTGGTACGCTAATCTCTATACCACAGGTTACACATATACATTCCTAGACTTGTAGAAACGTCTGCATAAGACCTATCTCAGTTATAGCTGTTGGTTTACTGATCATTAGAAACAATCTTTAGATTTATTTTTTTTTAATGAGAAGGTTGGTATATAAATGAAAAATAACCCACTTAGGGCTTTAAACATCAAAGCTAGCAACTGGCATTAGCATGTGCCATAAGAAAAAAAAATGAAAATCACTTTAGTGTCCCAATTTGTTGCAGTGGTAAATAAGGTTTTACAGACCCATGTTCAAGTCCCCACCATGCTATGAATCTCACTGGGCGGCACTGAGCCGTTCACATTCTCTTAGCCTGACCTGCTTCACAAGATTGTTGTAGGGGTAAAATAGGAAGAGAGCCTGAGCTCCTTCGAAGAAGGGTGGGATTTTAATGAGCACAGACAGATGATAAAAACATCCAAAACAAAACTTTAACTTAACTTTCAGGCAAGGAGGCCTGGGGATTTAATTGTTTGCTGCATTTTTACCTGGCCAGTAGGCAGGAGGTTAAATCCTCCATTTCTTTAAATTTTTATTGAGGAGATTAAAATAATTAAGCGCTTATTAGCCTGGGGCTGGCCTTTTCTAAAGAGCCGCCTTACATAATTGGCATGCTGCCACTTCCCCTTTTCTGCCATTCAGTTTACGTGCTCTAAAGGGGAATAAAAGGCCATTGCTTTAATCATACAGGGAACAAGTCTTGTTGACCCAACCATCAACGCAGGAAGGCTAAACACCCTCTTATGACTAATCCTCCATCATAAACAACAGCTAATAAATTAACTTGTGATAGAAATGCCAAGAAACACACAGCTGAATGTAGGACAGTGTCCTTTTTACCCTTCAGTCTGACCTTGCCTGTTAATAACATAATTCATTACTTGAAATGCTCATTTTCTTTTTGAGGCTGCATGTTTTTTCCTCCCATGTAAAATTAAAACTGTCATAATTCTGTTGATACTCCCTTCATTTCCTTGCTTAAAACCAAGAGCTATTCCTCACTTCACATCTTGTATTTGGTAGGCATGTTACCGAATTTCCGTGACCACTCTGGTTCAGTTCATTAGTGCCAATTGCTTTTATGAGACGAAACTTTGGCTGTTCTTTTTCCCCAGCAATATGAATGTGGTATGATAGCAATAGTGTATGATAACAATAGTGATGTTGCATCTACTATACTGTGTATAGAGATGAAAGTATAAAAAATTGGCACTAAAATGGAATTTAAAACCCTCCCCTGTATTTAAGAAGATGAGCTAAATCATCATTCTGGGTGTCTTTACCTTTGAAGGTTGGCTGGTTACCAAGGACATTTTATTCTGTCTTGAGGCCCATATTATGGAATGACATCCCATAACATATTTGCCTAGGGTTCCATAAAATGACATAAAAATAAAATACAAAACAAAACAGATCAAAATCAACAATCAGAACAGGATCAGTACTAATAACAACCCAAAATGTCAGCATAAACACATCCCACCAAAACTTTGCAAGAATAGTAATGCAGTCACCTTAGAAGGATATAACTCTGAGAAAGATTCCACTGTAAGACAGTTTTCTTCTTTTGCCAAAAGGGTAGCATTGGAGGTGTTCAACTGTAAAGTAATTTAGAACAGAAGAGTAAAATAAGAATGATTCGGCTATGTGTTTATTTATTACTGTATGCTATATGTATCCTAGTTTATTAAATAGATACATAGATGTAAATTTTTTTTACAAATTTCCAATCCAAGTTATTTAGAGAAAAACTGCGAAGTTATCTTATGAACATGAGCAGTTGTCAAATGATCTGTTAATTTTCATGTACTCATTTTTCATGTGCTAATTTATTACTTGTGTGCTATTATGCAGTAGTCTTAAAGGGAAGTGTTATGTAGGTTTAATTCAATCCATTCATGTACCCACTCTCCTGGTAGATCAAACAATGAGATGACTTCAAAGGAATTATGATTAAAGCTGAGCTAAAACTCTGGAGCTTTTCATAAACTATTTCAGAAATGTCAAAAACTGCCACTCCTTTTTAGTGCTTTTCAGCATTCCTTGCAAAAATGGCTCCACAATCACTTACACTGCCATCAGTTACCCTCACTTCCAGTTTCCCTTACTTGCTCTTATTAGAACCAGTAGCACCTTAGAGATCAACAACATTTTCTAGGGAATAAGATTTCATGAATCAAAGCACACATCCTCTGAGGAAGTGAGCTTTGACTGGAATACCTTGTTGGCCTTTAAGGTATCACTAGACTTGGATTTTGTTCCTCTACTACAGATTAACACCTATCCACCTAAACTTGCTCATATTAGAAATTTATATTCTCATGTGACATCATCAGCTATGTAGAATATTATCCTGTTCACGGTGCCATTCTGAATTGGGTAGTACCACTCATAAGCCAAACAGGGAATCAGATGGTGGGGGGGGGAGTATTAGCCAGATCACAGCTGTCTGGGGAAATAATGTGCTGAACAAGAATGAAACATGGAAATATTTTCGTAACCTGTATGAGGAAAACAATGCAAACTCCATTGATATTACTGATTTTTAGCTGAACAATTGGTGTGAAGAACAAATTCATTCTGCATTTTAAGGCAACCTGAACAAAGACTGACAATCTACAGCTAAAGTCAAATCATCCACTGTCTAGAGGCCATATTTCTCTCTCATATCCTGTTTTTTGGATAGGCCCTTGCTTTGATAAAATTTTAAATCTGCACATATGCTGTCTGGGAATTGGGTCGTTGAATGGGTGTGTGTCACCTGCTGGTGAAATGCCAGACCTCTGAAGTCTGATGATATTTCATAGAAGTCTTGGAGGGGGAGAAGGGGAGGTTTAACAATGTTATTTCTCATCGCTTGCATTCAGTTTGCCAGCTAGCACATGTAGTTCATAGTGCCAAGCTGTTAATTGCAACCATTTTGTTCAATGCCAAGGAATTTTTTTTAATCTAAATTTCTCCCAGGATTCTGGATTTCTAAATTGCCTCATCTCCTGAAATGGAATTGCTCTATTGGGAATATTCCATCCTTTGTCCCCCTCACCCAAATTTAACACAGAGCACCATACCCATGCAGTTTCCTTCATCTCTCACAGATATTTCACTCCCTAATCTTAGTAACCCTCATGTTACAAATATATATGTGTGCATTGATAAAACAGTTCAGACCACAACCACTACCATGTATCATGATGTGATTGTACATACAGCTGAACTGAAGATTCTTTTGTGTGGTGTTTTCCTGTTATATAGAGCATATATGTTCATCAGTAAAACACTGCACATAAAGAATTCTGATGTGATTGTATGCATTATCATGGTAGGATGCTTTCTTGCATTGTTTTTTTTGTATTTACAGTGCCACTAGTGAAGGGAAGGAGGTACAGATAGATGGGGATAAAATTAAAGGTGGAACAAATGATGCATGACAGAATTCTGGAGCTGATTCCAGTAATTCTGAGAGTTAAATTGAAAGAATGAGCTGTTTAAAGAGAAATTCTGAAACAACAATTGGGGGGAGGGAATTGCTCATGCCTTCAGATTAGATATGGTGATGTGTTCTGTGGCAGATACCTTTCTCGGCCCAACCAACCTCACAGAGCTGTTATGAGGATAAAATAGGTAAGGGAGAGCTTAGTAGGAAGGGTGGGATAGGAATGTACTACACAGGTAGATATATTCATTTTCAGCACATCATCTTGAGTTGTGTTCCCAGCTTATAGGGCTGGGGTATTGCTTTGTGCCGGTCCACATTTTGAGTAAAGGCTAAAGGCACAAGAACACTGTTGGCTCTTGGTGAACCATCTAGTGCCTTGTGTGGAGAAGCCAATCAGAAGTGTGTTGGAATATCTGTTCTTTTCATTCATTCATTCATTCATACATACATACATACATACATACATACATACATACATACCCTGGCTTTCTCCCCAGTGGCGACCCAAGATGGCTTATGCTGTTCTCCTCTCCTCCACTGTATGCTCACAACCACCTTGCAATGTAAGTTAGGCTGAGAGAGTGTGACTGGCCCAAGATCACCCAGCAAGCTTCCAGAAAAATAAGTAGGGTTTCAAGCCTGGATCTCCCAGGTAGTCTGACATTCTTAACCATGACACCATACTGGCTCTCGTATTCTGCCCTACTCTCTGCTTTGCTGAAAGTTGGCCCACTTAACTCTCCCTGTGGTTGACGTGGGAGTAGCTGCTTGCCTTTTGAGGGGCTGCCAACTCTGGGCTGGGAAATTTCTGGAGGTTTAGGTGCAGAGCCTGGGAAAGGTTGAGTACAGGGAGATAAGGGAGTTCGGTAGGGGTACGAGACCATACGGTCTGTCTTCCAAACCTGAACTTTCTTCAAGAGAACTGATATCTGTACTGTAGAGATCAGCTGAAATTCCAGAAGATCTCCAGGCCCCACCCAGAGTTTGGCAACCCTAAGGGCTGCACAAGAATGGGGGGGGGACGTGCCTTCAAACTGAACAAAAAGGGGACCCTTTTGCCTTCTCCATAGTGTCCTGGGAAGTGGTGGTATTGTCTAATGAGGTCTAGTATTTTGACTGGTTAGCCCTTAACTGGTTTTGGCAATACTAGTTGCAACAGTATAGATAGGGGTAAGTGGCAAGCACCCTGGGCTGTCTGAGCCTAAGGACGCGGGGCTGTTCCCAAACTTGCCCATTCTTCGCTTGAGCAATTGGGTGGGTTGAGGAGGGAACACCATGGGGGTTGACCAGCATTGACCAAGCCCTTAGTTGCTGGAGCGGCATCTGAGGGATGATGCTTAACACCCCTCTCAACACTGTTTTAAGTGCAAGCGAGGATAACAGAAGTCTGTAGTAATACTGGCTAAGTGAGGAGCCTGATCCAAATTCTGACTGCTTGTTAGCACCAACGCACACTAATGCTGAGATATATAACTGATGCAGATCGCACGTTAATAAATGAATCAACTCGCATACTCATGTCTCATGTCCTTGTTTGGGGGAAGATATGCCAACTGTCTGGAGGGAGAAAGTGTGATGCTCCCTTAGTGGAGGCTTAATGAGAGGTTATTTAGCAGGTGGTGTTCCTTACCTCCATGCCATAAAGAGCTTCACTTCCCATTTCCATGTATTAAACCTCTAGTAAAAGATCAGGAAGAGTCGGACTCGACTGTGCGACTGAACAAGAAAAAAGATCAGGACATTTTTCTCCACGCCTGTTAATCCTGGAGTGACAACTTTAACATGTTGGGGAATTAGGAACATATTGTACATGGCACTGAGGCAAACCTGAGTTTGCTCCCTGGAATGTGACAGGGAGACATTCCTGTTTTCCTGAGGAGTGTGCCAACTTCCACAGTTCCATTCACACATTTCATTGAACACCTCAAAATGTAACACTGAGGAAGGAAACTTGGGTGAAACCTGTAAATGGTACCCAAATAAAAACAAATAGGGAGGGATCCAGCCAGATTTTTTTAGCCCAATCTTGCCCAATTCTCCTCTTTACTACAGTCCCAGTACCATATGGTTTTTGTCAATGCAAGGCCCATAATCACCTGCATAGCTGGGGGTGGTGGGAGCAAAGGGAACACCCTTTTTTCACTAGCTGAAAAAGATGGTTAAATCCAAACCATGGATGGAATCACTCTCAAGTCATTTGGAAAAGTGTTACATATGAAGCCTATCTTGAATGGACTGTTGCTGATCAGAGAGTTTGTGGACAGATCTTGGAACATATCTTAATACTTGAACATAGTGCAGTGTTGCTATGTTAGAGATGACCTCGCTGGATGGCCTTTTGTGGGCCCACACACCTACTCCAGCTGCACTGCTTTGAACTGTGTGACTGCAGACTGACGAAACATTACTGAAACATTAAGACTGCACTTGCTCTGTGGAAACATCAAAGGAATATAAGTATATTTTTCACATAGAGGGTTACTATCCCTTCTTTCATATGCAAAAGAGACAAAGCGGGATGGTCTTTATTTCTGAAGGATGGAGCAGTGCTCCATAATTCACTTAGATCACTTGATCTTCAAGGCTGCTCAGGCAATTTTGCATGAGAGTTTTTTTGTTCAGTGTGAAGTAAAACTGTAACATATTTCAAACTAGCAATAGCATTTTTTAAATTTTTATTTCTTGCAATCAGATTTTTTTTTTTTAAAATCAAGACAAAAGTAAATAAACCAAAAATTAACATTGAGGAAAGAATTAAGGTGCCAGAAAAATTAATGTACCTTGACTGGAAACTATGATCTGTTTTATGCGTAAAATCAGCAAAGAGTCTATTTCTCTTGCAGAGAACTCCAGAGAGTGAAGTAAGATGCACCATATGGAGGGCTTATTTAGACCTTCTTTCTACAAACTACCTGAGGATAAAATCCGGGTGAAACTCATTAAAAAAAAAAAAAGGAATGTTCCTTGATGCATATTGTCACTGCTGCTAGATGTGAAACAAAGTTTTGGGGAGGAAACGGATCTAAAATCCTTCATTTTTAAAAGTGATGTGTACAAAATGTTACGTTTCCTAATGTTTATCATCACTTGATTAGACAGTAAACAGCTGAGAAACCAGGCTCTCCAGACAATGAATGGATCTAAGTGTGTTCAGAGAAATCTGTATTCAGAGGAATCTCCAGGTATGTATATAAAATATGGCTTTGCAAATTATCTAGGGATGTGCATTAGGATATATCCAGTGCAAACATATATTCGAGAAATGTATTATCTGTATTTTTTTTAGATAAATTCAGGTCTCTAGGTGGTAACTGGAATTTTTGATGACATCAGGAAATGGATCCTGAGAAATTCAGGAAATATTAAGCAGTAACCAGGAATATAAGGAACAAAACATTTTAAGGTCCCCCGGTCTGCATTTGTCTTAATGGCAAAATATGTGTGTCTGTGTCTTCCTGAGGCTTGGTACTTGTTTGTAATGTTGATTTGGCTTTGATTCTGTCTTTTGAAAAAACGTTTTGTTGGTCTTGCAACATTGTATTCTTTATGTGAGTTGGTTTGTATGGTTTGCAGTGGATTCTTCAGTTCAACATTGCTTTCAGTGCTTGGGTTATTCATTGGCTCAGGATCTCTGGTTTTACATTTGCTGGATGTGCAAAAGCATCCCTGTTCTGTTTGGCTTGGACAATTCTATGGTTTGACATTGGTTTGGATTCTCAGGTTGTACATTCTTTGTGTTAAGCTTGCCACATTGTTCTTTGCTTCTGTTAGGATTCCCTGGTTCTGCACTGATTCTTTGAGCTTGTTGGTTCTGTCTGCGTTGAGAATCTTTTGGCCAGGGGTTGCTTTGCTTGCTCTTGTGTCTTTGGCTATTCTTTGCACTGGAGAAAGCATGGAACCCCCTCCCCCCAAAAATGGAAGATTCTGGGGGCATCTTGTTCAGGGGCCCATAGAAAGCTACCTGTTTCTCCAGTTTACTTGAAACTTGTGGGTTATTTAAAGGACAGGCACCCACAGGCACTGCTGAAATTTTGGTGCAGTTTTCAGATAGGAAGGTGAAAGTTTTCCCTAGGGAATAATTGAGTTGAATAATACACAAAAAAGCAAAACTAGATCTAAATATCGAATCGGAACCTGGATAACCAGGATTATAAAGGGGAAGCCAACATGGGTATATTTGGAAAGTTGGAAAGAATGCGCTTGTGGTTGAAAATGTAAATCAAAAATATGATGTTGGCCACCTTAGGGGGGGAGGGAAAAATAGGGGTAAAAGAAGTATCAACAAATTGTAATGTAATAACAATATTGTGATACAATAAAAACACATTAAAAAAAGGAACCTGGATAACCAGGAATACTGATTTATTTATTTATTTTTGGCTCCCTGATATCTGGATCCAAAAGATGCTCATTTTTTTTTTGAGGTACACTTCCATAAAATTAATCAAAAATTAAACTGGCTTGGTGAAGACTCAAAATGCTGTAGAGCGGATGTATTACTGAGAGCACTAGTTAAAGAAAAGGGGGGGGCACTAATCTTTCTCAAGTCCCTGAAGACAATCCTAGAGAGGGAGATTTGGGGGATGCAGTAGGGTTTCCAACATGACCCCTTCATTATTCCTTGTAGGTCCCCAGGTTATTAGCACAGTGGATGGAACATGCCAATCATTAAACTAGAAAAAATCAGGTCACTCACAAAGATAGGAGTTTCTACATTCTCAGAGTACTCCAGGAGCATTTTAAAAAAATGACTTTGTACATTTAAAATAAAGAGGAAGAAATCCAAATCCCCTGGAAAGTACTGTGCATGGTCACTCTCCACAGCATTGTGAGAGAGGTTTGAAGAAAAATGTAAGAAATGAGAAGAGTGCACATAACACAGTGGCTAAGCCACAAAGCTCTGAAGTGGGAAAATTCCAGTTCAGATATTGCTTCTGCCAGAAACTGACTTAGTTGTCCTTAGGCAATTTTCTCTCAGCCTGAACTCCAGCTCTATGCAATCTGCAACACGACTGGGATATTAATGCTGGCCTACCTCACAAGGTTGTTGCTAGGATTAATGTATGTGAAGTTCTCTGAGTATGTATGTGAAGTTCTCTGAGTATGAAGAAGATAAAAATGCAGAAAGTATTTAAAGTGTCTCTTCTATTTTGACACTAGCTCAGTGTTTGTGTGTGTGTATGTTCCCTCATGTATGAAGTAACTCTAATATCAGTCTCACTAGGATTACAAATACCGATGAAGGCGGGGAAAAGGGGAAATTAGTCATGAATGCCAAAGAGAATTTTCCATTTGAAAGCTTGATTCATGCAGCAGTTCTGGCTCAATCTGACACTGCCGCCTCTGAAAAGGGCAAGGACTGAATCGGCGATGAGATAAAATGTCTATCACATGAAGCTCAGGTGGCCATTTAAGATTAAGAGAGGCGATGCAGCCGCATGACAGCGGGAGGAAAACTCGTGCCGTGCGCTGCGCCTGTACAGCAATGATTGAGGCGACGGGGAGCCAAGAGTGATTCGTGCACACATGCATTGAGAGGCATCGGTTTAATCGAAACCCAGACTCGTCCGCACTGTGGAAACAAAGGCCGTCTGTTCTGTGCATGATTTTGCTAATCTGCCTAACTACATACCATCAGCACTCCTGGCTGCCGCAATTAAGATGTAGGGAATCCCTGTCATTTTCTGCTAACTGCTGGGTTTCAAGTTCACCCTCAGTTAATGGCAAAATGGAAACAAAATGTTCTCTCTCTCTCTCTCTCTCTCTCTCTCTCTCTCTCTCTCTCTCTCTCTCTCTCACACACACACACACACACACACACACACACACACACAAATACAGTGTGATTTCTCTGTAAAGTTTTTACTATTTGGTAGCAAGGTTGTACCTAGAGAGAGAGAACATAACTAAGAAAAAGTATTCAGTGGTCAATTGCCCTTGCAATTGGTTGTGCAGCAGAGTTAATGCCTCATTTCCTATCGGCCTAAGAGAGGTGCTATGTTATAGTTTGGTAAATCCAAGCATACTAGTTTTTTTACAGTATTCATATTGCTTACTATTTATACAACATCGTTGCAATGTCTGCACATACTCTTTGTCCTCTCCTGGCAACTGCCACAGAAAACTGGGGAAGATCAGAGTAAAGACATATGAATACACATTTCCCCACTTTTTTGTTTGGCTGGAAAGACCCTTTTATTCCTTTTAGCACATTTCCAGTTCTTTGTTTCCTTCCTTGCATTTTTGAACTATTTTTAGATCACAGTTACATTGTGCTGCAATTTTTACTTGACTGGCATATAAACAAACCAAAACAGTAGTCTATTTTAGCAGTTGTTGATTTGGTTGGGATGATGGAGTGAGGCGAAATCATCACAAAATCTTGCACATTCAGATCAAATTAGAGATGTTACAAAGATGAGTTACATCCCTAGATAAGGTTGCTCATGCCAGGATTTGCCTCTGCTTTATTTTTCCCCTCCAGCAACTGCAAAGCTTCTTGGAGAGATATCTCACAAACTGCTGTTTCCTCTTGTCCTGGATTCCATCTATTGATTATTTATTTAAAAGATTTCAACTCCGCCACTCAGCAAAAGGCTGTTGCTCCAGCAGAACATGGCTCTGCATCTGCCCAGTTAATTTGAGCCTTAGTACAGCAGGGCAATCCTAAACAGACTTGCACCCTTCTAAGCCCACTGACTTCAATAGACTTTGAAGGGCTAACTCTGCATAGGATTGCACTGTAGGTGTGATTCTTTGCTTTTCTGCCAAGGCTTGACCCTCTGATAACACATATAGTATTTTTTTAAGAAAAAGAACTATCCTTTAGCCTGTAGGTTTTAGAAAGAAATAGGAAATGCTCTGGTTAGCTGAAATAAAATTTAGATAGACTCTTTTACAATGCACAAAGCTCAATAAAACACAGCCATAACAGGGAGATATAGGTTACAACAAGAAAATAATTGGAAACATTGGAAAAGTACAATTTATAAGTATAACATGACAGTCCCGGCTCTTAACTATTCTTGCTATGTTAACTCTATGTAAGTACATTACCCTGTGGTTACTTTAGTGGACCTCATGAGTCTTAGTGCGCCATGTTAAGGTTTAGTGTGATAGAGACCGAACGTTTCTGATATGCTAATTTGAGGATTGGGATTTGTGGCATTTTACAGGAACAACCACCTATGATAATTGGGATTTGAGGGAAGTATTTCATGCTCTGTCATATATTTTATAACTGGTGCCCATAGCCTTGAGAACTTCGTGTGTGGTGTGATATTTGATGGCAGAGACCTTTGGCCTAAATCTGCTATTTTGGCCATGACAAACTGTTCCCAGAGCTTGTCATGCCATACCGAAAGCGTTGGTGGGGTGGGAGATTTCCAAGCGGCGGCTATTGTTAATCTGGCTGTTGCAAGTAATATTGACGTAAGGACCCTCGCTTCAACCTTGATGGAATCATCCCATTTATTTAACAACATGATTTCTGGTGTGCAGGACATTCTTTGCGAGGTGATCTCATTAACACGAAGCTGTACCTCGTTCCAGAAATGATGTATCTCCGGGCAACTCCACCAGCAGTGGAGGTATGACCCAGCCTGCCCGCATCTCTTCCAACATGCTGAGTCATTATTGCTGTTGATTTTGTTCAGTTGTGTGGGAGTCATATACCATCTTGTGAGCAATTTAAAGTTCTGTAATCTCAGGTTGAATATTGTGGATTTATTTACTGGAGAGGCCCAGATTATTTCCCAGGTTTGTTGGTTTCTTAATAAACAATTGAGCAGTTACCCTTTCTGCTTCATGTCTCTGGGTCAACAAGAGCTACAGACATCTGTCTAAATTAAAAACTGAGAAACCCATGTAAAGGGCACAAAGCACTGTGCGTAGAATCCTGCTTTAATGTCACTTCTGAACTGAAGCTCACAAGGAGGAACCCGGGTAGGGCCTCCTCTATGCCTGCAGCAGAAGATGGTGGGAATCGGGACTGAGTTCTGAGGTGGCAGAACGGACTGTGCCCCTCCAGACTACATGTGGTGGATCACTTTTTGAATGTTTCCCTATGGGGAAAGAAAACTCCATGCGAGTAAAAAATAATAATAACTCAGCGACAGGGATTTTTACTTCCAGAGTCCTTTTCTGGAAAAGCGTGCAGTGCAGTATTACCATTTCCATTCCATTTTGACCTTTATTGGCATAAAAGATGCTGATAAATCAGTGAAATATTAATTGGTATCCTCCACTCTGCCACCTCAGAATAGTACTCATTCAGGCTTCAGAGGAGCTGGCTAAAACCATTTAAAAACTATAAAATTTTCTTCAGCTGCTCTTCTGGCTAATAAAAACAGGGCTTTTTTTCTGGGAAAACGTGCTGGAACCGAGTTCTTCGACAAAATTCTTTTTAGAAATGATTAAAAGTTCATGAGTTTTCAAGATACAGATTGAAAACTTCATTTCCCTCTTGAAAGTTCCAGCACCAATTTTTCAAAAACAATACAAAACAAAACACCACCACCCTGGTTATTAACCTGCCTTATTTGCCTTCTTTTTAATGAGCCTGCCAAATTTATGCTCTGAGCAAAATATTTTTGTCGCTTTTGTTTATCCTTGGATGTCTGCTATGGAATCATTGTGTATTGCAAAGGATTCTGGGGCATATCTGGGGCACATATGCAAAGAGAGATTTATGTGGTATAGTGGTTTGAGTGCTGAGGGAGAATCTGTGAGTTTCAGGTTCAAATCCCTGCTTTACATGAAGGGATTACATGAAGGGAAACTCCTCCGTTTCAGACAAACCTACTTTGCAGGGTTGTTGTAAAGCCAAAATTAGGGGGGAAAGCGTAATGTATACGGCTGTAAGTTCTTCAGAGGAAGTAC
>NW_015170921.1:413026-417498 GCF_001447785.1 Gekko japonicus | reverse complement strand
CACCATTACTGATCTCATTCTCATTTTGGAGGCGTCACTAAGCTTCTGGAAAGGCTTTGAAAACCATTTCCTTGGAGATCATCATAGATCTCATTTGGATTTGAAATGGAGAGTGACTGGTGTGGATTCAGCCCACAATCCACATTGCTGGCACAAATTGGTGGGAGATCAGCGTACGGCCAGCCAATGGGCTGGCTATTCTTTCTAAGCAACGGTAACTTTCCTTTTTATAGATTCCCCTACTTTATAGATCCACACTGAAAAACATCTTTTCTTCATCCTGAACTTTTTGTGAAAGGGAGAAGCAAAGCAGTTTTAGGTCTAATCCAAACGAGACGACAGTGAAATTGAGACAATTTTTGAAATGAGTTGCATAAAGCCGTGGTTCCGATGACACGGGGCAATTTAATTCTCCTGTCTATAAAACAAATGGGAAAAGACTTTAGGGGGAAAAAATTATTTCCCACTGCTGGTTTTCCCATCCTTTATAGTCATTTTATTAGCCTGTAACACATTGCTGCCACAGTAGTACCAGATGGGTCTGAAGATATGATAGCTTTTTAACAATATTCTGTCATCTCTGACTGCTCCTCTAAGTGTTCTTCCCTTCATTCAAAAGTTAAATGGACTCTCAAAGCATGAACAAGAATAAATATGTAACATTTGTTACAAGGACATTAACAAGGGAGAACAGGATAACAATCAAATATATTCCCCTACTCGACATGAGTGTGAGATGTTTCCTTAAACTCTCTTAAGGCTAGAGGAAGAATACTGAAAGTTTTCTCCCTTTTAATGCATCAGAGACACATCTTCTTGAAAATGACAGCTTCTGGTATGGTTCTGTCATTCAAAATGCATTTTTTTTTGTAACAACAACACAATTAAAAAGGCATTCATTATTTAATGGACAGTAAAGCAGTTCTGCACAAACTGGAATCCTCTAACTCAAAAGCCATCCCATCAGGAGATGTTTCCTAAATTCTCCCTATCAATTTTATTTCTCTCCTGGATTTTTTGAGCTTCTGATTGAATTCTAAAGGACAGCCAATGTATTCTTAATTGTTCTGGTTGTTCATTGTAAGATTTTGTACTAAACATGGTGTATGTGTAGTTTGTTGCAACTTGCAATTCAATTGCATGCCCCCCGTCTGCATTACAAATCTGCCTGTGCACATTGACCACATTAAAGCAAACTGTGTGATTCTACATATAATAGCATCAAGATTACATTTGCAAGGCATTTTTTCAGTGCATATAGGAATGTATATGCATCAGTAAAACACCACACAAAAATAATTCTGATGCAGTCATACAAATGATAAGATTCAATTTGTTCTTTTGCAATGTTTTGATAACATAGACATTTGTGTGAAAGCACAAATGAACTGAAGAAATTTAAGCTGTAAGAGAGGAATATCCATATCCTGCATAGGTTGTAGTTAATGATTTAGTGAACTGATCTGAGCAGGGTATGTGACCACCAGTGGTATTCTGTTGTTTTATTTAGGCCTATCTTGTAGCAAGTTACCCCTGGATAACATTCTGGCTTTGCCAGCCTGTGTGCTGACTATATCAGGTGGGTATTGTAACTTCAAAAAATATCTGTCATAGACAGTGTTCCCTCTAAGCTGAGTTAGTGTGAGCTAGCTCACAGTTTTTTAGCCTCTGGCTCACACATTTTCATCTTAGCTCAGGAAGAAGGGCTCCAGAGCAAACTAATTTATGCAGTAGCCAAATCGCTCGCTCACAACTTTAATGCCAGTAGCTCACAAAGTTGAATTTTTGCTCACAAGACTCCACAACTAAGAGGGAACAGAAATCTCAGGTGAGAATTTCCGTCAGAGGGACTGGAACAGATGTAACAGTAGCATAGAGCTTGGTTGTAGACAATGAGTTATTTTGTGTGTTTAAAATGGTAACTGGAGCTATGTAGATATGTTTGGTGAGCAATTAGTTTCCAGTGTATGGTGATAGTTAGGCATTCATCATGTATGTATACAGTTCATTTCTACAAAATGAACTTCTTGTGTAGATTGATTCATGGTCAGGTTGATGGTGGAGTGATTGTTGTTAAAGTCCTGGTGAAATTTGTCAAAGAATTCTCATGTGTTCAGATGATAACAATGTCATCAATAAATCTCAAGAATATGAGAGGTGTTAACGGTTAGGAGCCAGCCAGTTCTCTGGCTTCAAGCTTCTCTTACATTGTTTTGTTATGAAAAAAATTGAAGAGCTGAGATGTGTTGCTACCTGCTTAAGTAAAAATATATTAAACAAAAAGAAGAGCTGGTTTATTTACTGCACTACTATATGTGCAAATGTGTGGATTTTGAAAATAAATTAAGAGATTGTATTTGCAGTTGCATTAAAGTTCTGTTGGTATAATGTTTCTCAATGCGCAAAAGCACAAATGTTCATCAGCAAAACACTCCATCCCAAAAATCTGGATGCAGTCCTATGTGAAAGGAATATCAAGTCTACTTTTGAAGTGCATGTGAAAGAATCAAAATCTGTACATCAAACTTTACATGATCCAATTCGGCAATTAATTTTAAATATCCCCCAATTAAATTGGAATGAATGCAACCAAGAAAGAAATCCCAAAGTGGTTAAGGACGGATATCTGCTCATCCATAGAAACAGAAAATGAGGAAATGGGAGCAAAAGTATTGATGGAACAGTAATGGAAGGGGAAATATTTGCTCCTCTCAGATCTTTAATCACCTTTTCCTTGTTGTTTGTGTGTTGCTGTTTCCTCCTTTTCTTCTTTTATGGGTCCCTTTTCTCACAGTGTATCACATCCCCTCTCCGAAGCTTTAAAGCATCTAAACCTGACCTGCTCCTATCAGTACCAAAATCAAGGTGTTCATTTTCTCAGACTACAGAGCGGGTGCTAACAATGTCTTTTTTTTTTCTTCTGTCACTCTCTCCAATGTCGCTGCTGTCACTTAACTATGATGATTCATCACCTTTCGTGGGAAATTTGCAGGGCTTTTCTTTCAAGTCGTCCCATTCATCTGCCAAAAAAGAACTTTGTGAAGTTGATTTTGAAGCTTCTTGGCTGACATGGTGCAAGCTTGGCTACCAAATGGGTCTGTTATCACTGCAGGTGATGCCTGTGCTGCTATTTTAATTATTTGTGCCATCTTTTTTGTTCTCTCCCCCCCCCCAATTCATCTCCGCCGGGCTGCTGCATTTGGAGATAGGCCGTCGCTGGATAAAGGCTTTGTTAGAGTGTCAATTGCACACCCTTTGCACAGCAGAAACCACACAAAATAATTTGAAACATTCCCACTGCACAAACTGCTGCTGTACAATGCCATGCATTCTGTCCTTTCCTAAAAGTTCAGGATGGGCTAACAATATATTTTAAAATGTGGCATGTAAAATATAATGAATGTCAGCTGACCATTTCTCATGTCTCCAGTGCCAGACCTCAGAACACCTCTAGAACATTTGTGGTGATTGGTCGTGTTTTAACTGGGATTACTGTTTCCCTTAGCAAAGAGACTGCCTACGAAAGGCTGCCCCTGAGCTTGTGAAGAGGATCCTTACTTTATGATTGAGCCATGTGCTGCAGTGACCTCTGTAGCATCTCAGACTAGGGGACACAGTTTTCTCCAAAGCATTTATTCTGTCCGAGGCAGTTGCCTGTAGTGGTTTACTGGCATGGTGAGGGAGGAATCTGGGGGAATTAGTGACAATCAGGGCCACAGCTAATTCACAGAGAGGGCAGAATTCAAGACCAGTGGCAGACACTTGAACAAATGAAGTTGCCTTATGCCAAGTCAGACTACTGGTTTATCACATTCAGTATTGTATACTCCGACTGGCAGCGGCTCCCCAAGGATCTCCGGCTGAAATTTTTCACATTACCACTACTTGATCCTTTTGACTGGAGATGCCAGTGATTGAACCTGGGACCTTCTGCACGCAAAACAGATACTCTGCCATGGAGTTGTGGCCTCTCCTTGACTTGTAGGCAATGAGTTTATAGTACGTTTTGTGGGAATTGCAAGGAGGTTCTGGTTTTAGCTCTGCCTCTCTGGAGAAGACCAGCCAGACTAATAAGGGTTGTGGTCATTTTCAGAAGAGAAAAGGCTGGAATGCCTTCCACTGTCTCAGGCGTAGGCACCGGAGTTCAAGGGAAGTCTCTGAGGCTGTAGATAGTTTTGGGGTGAGTCAAAGTCTGAGGACTACAACCCCAGGAAGGCGGGAAGAGAAAGATGCCCCATCTCCTAGGGTTCTTCTGTCCCCCCCCCCCCATGGAGATTGCTAGAAGTACCTTGTGACAGCTTCCTTGGTTGATTCCTGAATCCAGGACTCCTCATCATCTTTGGATTCTTTGCCTGATATGGAGCCCAAAGAAAATCTTTCTTTCTTTCTTTCTTTCTTTCTTTCTTTCTTTCTTTCTTTCTTTCTTTCTTTCTTTCTTTCTTTCTTTCTTTCTTTCTTTCTTTCTTTCTTTC
>NW_015170921.1:389853-412624 GCF_001447785.1 Gekko japonicus | reverse complement strand
AGAGGGGAAGGGAAAGGAGATTGCAAGCCACTCTGAGACTCTTTTGGGTAGTGAAGGGCAGGGTATAAATCGAATCACCTCCTCCTCCTCCTCCCATTGTGAGCCTAAGGGGTTTTGTTTTGTTTTTTGTTTCTAATGTGAAAACCCAGATCAGATCTTAGAATGCCTGGGCTATCCTTCCTTGGCCCATTCTTACCCATTCTCCCCAAACAAGAACAGGAATCCCTTATGTTAATATCACTTTCTTCCATCTGAATCAGCGCATTAAGTCATTGCTTATGGCTCCCCAAGGGCTGATCTGACACTGAGTTTCATTTCCTGCATGGACAACTAGTGACAGCTTGATTGCTAAATGGCTATTTGGCTTGGAAATCAAATCTCTCACACCCATTTATGTAATCAATGAAAACTGTGAAAAGACTGCTTGGGTCAACTTATACTTGCTATTGTGCTTACCTTAATAAATTTACCAGTTTGACATATTCCAACAAAAGCCTCGCTTAGATGGATCTGCCAGGTTATAAGAACAGGTGTGTGTGGGGGGGTTAAGTTCCCACTTTTTCTGTGCAACTGTGTCAGGCCTGTTTAGAGAAAACAAACTCCCCAGGTGTGAAACTGCAGGAAAGAATTCTCCCACTGAATGCTAGAAATAAACAAAAACAAAGTCTTTATTTTTTAAAAAAAACACCACTTCATTTTTTACAGGTTATTATCTCCTTACTTGCAAAATGACCACCAAATGTTGGAACCTCTAAATGCTAGAACTGTATACAGAGTAGCTGAATCCCATTTTTATACCACCGTTCTTCTGAATAGCTTGTAGTAGCATACATTTTATTCTCCATTTTATCCTCACAATGACCCTGTGCGGTAGGATAGATGGAGAGAGTGACTGATCCAATGTCACTCTGTGAGATTCATAGTTGAGCAGGGATTTGAACCAGGGTCTCTCAGGTCCAGCACTCTGACACAGAGATTTCCAGCTTTCTTTAGCCTGCGAGCACCTTTAGAATTATGAAAAAAGAATACGGGTGGTACCACAAAATGGCTGTCCTGGGAGACAAGATGGCTGAAAATTGCTGCCATGAGAGAGTAAGCACAAAAAAGTTAGGAGCATGCTTGGCATGGAATCTTCCATCATGTGGCTGGGTAGTTCCAACTTAAAGATGATGTCTCCTGTGCTTTACCAAAGCACTCCTGTTTTAATAAGGTGGTGAAAAGACAGAACTGGCTGTGTGTACCACCACTAATCCAAAGGACGAACTATGGAAAAATCCTTGGTGATGAAGATTCCTTCTACCAAAGGCCAGAACATATCTGAAGTTACTCCTTAAACCCTGTGGAAAGTTGCTCATGGTTTTGAGGAAACAGAAGACATACTGCAGCTAAATTTAAGTTCATCTTTGCCTCTGCTTATCCTCTGCCTCTCCCAGTTCTTAGCAGTAAGACAGGTAGGTGCACCAAGAATCCCAAATCAGATCTGGTTCTTGAGTAGTCAAGGTCAGGTGAGGCAAAGGCAGAAAGAGAGCAAGGTCAAAGGCTGGTCTCTACTTCAGCAAAAGTTGGTTGGTGTGGTCCAAAATACCATGTAAAAGATAGTAGCATGAGTTTCTGCCATCCAATCCTCATTTTTGTAGGCCTGATTCATGTAAGTCTGATCTGGAGATTAGTGCATGTATTATTTAGCGGCACCAAAACTGGAAGCGTATTTAGACCCCACACGTTTAGATTCACCAATCTCCATTACCATGTCTATGCCAATAAATGGCATCAGTTTACATCATGCATAAACATAAATGTGTCCTCTCGTAAGGCAAAATTCAGCATTCAGTCAGTCTCAAGATTACTCAAATTAATCCCACCGATTCAATCTATCTCCACAGCTGTTTATCTTATCAGGTTCTCCCCCCCCCCCTTTAACCTCTCATAGCCAATACATTATCTGGGTTGCACCTGTGGTATTTCCTCAGTGGAACCTTCAGGTGTTTGGTCATATATTTTCTTTTTCCTTATTGTTTTCATATTTGACATTGATCAAAGCTTCTGTTGTGCAGTCAATGGCTGGCACATAAACAAGAACTTGAGGAGCAAAAGGGATTTGGCAAAGCCCTCTGGAGTTGCTGCAAGTTTGTTGATTATCATACAGAGTCCGCGATGGGAAGTCCCCATCAAATGAAGACAAATTTATGGTCTTTTCTGCTGTTGTTTTTCAAAGCAGCTTTAAAAGGGGGTTCAAACATAAAGGAAAGAAGGAACCAGAGAATGGGAGAGCAGCAGAGAGAGACAGAAGAGCTTATCCTGATAGATAAGAATTAAGGTAAACGGCTGCAGAGGAGCCAATCTGAGCTCCCATCAAGGAAGCAAACTTTTAGTGTGCTTTTAAAAATGGAAAAAGCAGGGCTTCTCTCGGGAGCACTGTACTTCAAAGGGGGATAATTTTCTCCGATAGCATGGGATGTCAGGCAGAGCTGAAAATTAATCTGTGCGCGGCGATGTACATTATCGAATTCTGGCATAATGAGGAGCTTAGTCATCGTTGCAAGTAGAGATAGAGAAGATCCTCATCAAAGGGACTACAAGCAACATTTGTGCTGCCTCCTCCTTCTAAGTAAGAAGCAGGTTGAAATCACTGAGGCTTCATCTCCTTTCTGGGAGACGCAAGTGGAATGCATCATGTCCACGCAACCTACTAATGCATATTTGTATGCAAATGGAAGAAAGGAATTTTACAAGAAACAACACTTAATGTTTACATTGTTATTTATACCCTTACTTTAGGTTAATTTTTAATGCAGATGCCGTTTTGCAAATTGCTAGGGGATGGCAGTTGAGGAGGACTCAGGAACAATGTCCTGTGACCACCGAGGGGAAACAGTCTCCCGCTTTTTGAAGGCAGTCTGAGCCCAGCACCTTCTTGCCCCAAACTGGTTGCCTTTGAACTGCAATATGGTGACTGTCATGCCGACCATTTTACAACTTCTGTGTCCACACATATTTCCAGTCCAGGTGAACAAAAAGGGTTGGGACACATGGGGAACAGCCCATTAGAAGCATTTCAGGCGGCATTTGAGACTGGAGCAGGATGGGTAAGGCAAGAAAATGGTGGTCCATAGGTAGAAGTCCTTGTGCCTACGGAAACACAGCTTTACATCCAGTAGTCTTGTTGGGTTGCTTGCTGCAGCAGGCAACTTTCTGCCCCCACTGCTCTAGACCCCACCCTTGCTCAATGGAACATCTCAAGCAAAATGGGTGGTGGTGGTGGCAGTGCACAACACTGTGGCATCACTTCCTGGAAGTGATGTCATGGCATTGCCTGATACTCTAGGAATTCCCCAATTTTTAATAGTTTTTGCCATAGAGTTTTGGAGAGTCTCTAGAGAGGCACATGATGCGGTTTCCCCCACTCTCCACCTCAAAATGTTCACTCCCCCATATCTTTCCAGCTGGGAACCCTATGTCCAAGCCATCATGTTTTCTAGGAACTGGCAAGCCAGAATCTGTTCACTTGTTATGATACGTCAGTTCCACAAGCTAGGTAATAGTATGCAGTTTGGCGTTCACTGATCCCTTACCTCATGCATCATGTCAACTTTATCTCCATTATTGTTATTGTAATGTTTTCCCCTTCAGCTCTCAGCCTTTTAGGAGACCTATGTGTTCCTTTTGGTGATAGAGAGATGCCTGATTAACTTGATTTATATTTGTAAATGGAAGCTGCTGTCATCTCACATTGTCCTTCCTAGAAGACTAACAGTGCAGAATTATGATGCAGAATTCCTCCAGTCTAAGCCTTTTGACATCATTGGGCTTAGGCTGGAGTAACTCTGCATAGTAAAGCTAGATTTGAGTCCAGTAGTGCTTTAGAGACCAATAAGATTGGGGGGGGGGGATGAGCTCTTGAAGGTCTAAGCTCCTTTGATCAGACATTGTCTAATGAAGGGAGCATTGGGTCTCAAAAGCTTATACCCCAACATTCTTTTTGGTCTAAGGTGCTACTGGGCTTGAATCTACTTTTTTTTTTCTACTGCAGACCAACATGGCTGCCCTCTGGGATTATCTGCACAGTATGGCCTTGCAAAGTTGTAACCTGAGACCAGCTCCATCCAGAGCCTATTAAGTCTGCCCTAAGATCATGGCCATAAAGCATCCCCTGCCCTTTTTATCATCCAGCCTGATGAACAATTCTGCAGAACCAAAATGCTTACACACTGTTTGGTGTCATTTTGTTTTGATTTCAGTCAAATGTATGACATGACTCTGGTTTGTGTGAACCAGTTTATGAGAACGGACATGGTTTACTTGGCACTTCAGACATGATAGTGGGTTGCATCCAGCAGAAGATTTCAGAGAAGCAGTTGGCAGAGTGGCTCTTTCCTCGTCTTTTCTGAGCACCATCACATTTGTCCTCAAACTCCTCTGAGGAATGGGAGAACCTTGCTACAATAATGCATCATGGAATGGGATGTACAATTGTGTGTCTCACTTCTCCATTGATGCAAGCCTCAAATGGAAGAGAAAGAGGCAGTTTTACCCAGCTCCCCAGTCTATTGCGTATTTTGCTTTACTCCCAGTCCTCAAAGAAGAGTTTCAGGCTACTTGGAGAAAGCAAGGAAACAACTCCTTTATCAACTCCTTCCAAAAATTTCTTCCAGTGGATCAAGCCCTCATGTTCCTATGCAACTGGACTGCAGTTTGCAATCTTATTGAAGGGAAGGTCTTTCACTTATAATGTGCTAATGTATTTATTGTGCTCCATCATAAAGGTTTCATAAAGGCATCTCTGTTTTTTAATTTTATTTTTGCTTCCAGCCAACATATCTGGCCTCATTCATGCATGCCCTCTGCAAACCTGTCTCACAATTAAGCTATTTAATGACCCAGCATACTCTCTAGAAGTCCTCAATGTCAACTGTGCCCTTGAGCGAACTAATTTTTTTTTTTTAAAGTAAGAGTCAAGAAAATGACTTTCTCTCAAAATCTTATCCCTTGTTTTGAAGCTGGATTTCAAATACAACTTTTAATGGTGATGGGGGAAGAAAAGGAAACCAAGAAATCCCAGTTCTCGGTGTCTTTGGCTGCCTTCCAACTCTAAAACTGAAAACTCACACCACTCATCTTCAAGACGCTTTCTTCCAAAAGACACTTGAAGCAAATGAACATGGTGGGTAGCCATTGATGCTGGGGGAAAAACACCTTAGAATAAAAACACAATCATATTCAGAGGAATACTGTGGCTTCTTTAGAGAGCTTTCCAGTTCTGCGGCTGACATTACACCCACATCACTGTGAGCTTCCTCCCTTCAGATCTCTGCTAACCTTTCTCCGCATTGCTGTCTCCAGTGAGGAAGCGTCTGGAGCCAGAACTAAATGGGGGCATCGACAGTAGCCTTGTGACCATAACTGAGTCACAGCAGGAGGATGGGGCCACAGCTGCTTGGTGGGGGTGAGAGGAAGACATGGGACTTCCCTACAGCCCCAGAGCTGTCAATGCAGCTGCAGGGCTGGGCTGGGCTTCCTCAGAATGGCAGAAGCAGGTGAAAATCTGGCAACAGTGTGGCTTTCCGACCCTGACAGGCCAGAAATCAAAGCCACACCTCCACAGCCCAATAGTGGCCTGATGAGGTCAGGCCAGGCAGGAGGCCAGAGCACAGTTGGCCACAAGGGAGTACAGACCAAGTTTTTTTCCTGGGATGGGGGAGGCAACACTCAAGATTGGCTGGTTCCAGAGGAAGGGGGAGGACTTGCAGCGGCTATGAGGCATTTAAATTCCTCCAACCAACAGCCAAGGAGGACACAGTTGGGGCTACTCCCTTCTCCACAGAGCTAGCTCAGAGAAAAGGAGAGGGGAGTGAAAGGAGAGTCCTGATGGAAGAAGGTAAATCAGGGTGAAACCCCCCCTCCCTTCCCAGTCTGAGGCTTCTGCAGGGATGGTGGGTGAACCAGAACACCCTCTGGTGGCCCCATCTTTGAGGATGTGGATGTGCACACATTCGCTCAATGACCCACCAACCACAGATTGTTGGATGGCCCTCCCTTCATGCCGCTAGCATTGGCCTCACAGGAAGTATTTCCCAGGTTTCTTTGAGGAATGGTGGTGTCACATAGGGCAAACAGAGGAGGACAGTTTGCCTGTGTTAAAAAGAAAGTGCAGGAGGATCTGCTAATACATCCTCTTTATGTCCTGAACTAGCCCTATGGGATTGCTTCACCGTAGAGCAGAGATCCTTGGATCCTTGGTGTACATCTTAGAGCGTGGATTCTGTCTTGTTTTTATTTATGTGTGTGTTTAATAGATCTCTATGCAGCTTTTCCTAAAAAGCTCAAAGCAGTTTCCATGCAGAAATAGAAACCTGCATGTGATAAATAATTAAAATATCATCAGAGACTAAAAAAGAGCCAGTATAAAACCAACATGCTGCCAATGGCTCTTCTAGAAGGCTCTTCCTTAGCCTTTCTCCTAAACTGGAGAATTTGGAAGCCAGTTGTAAAAAGATGGAGCTGCCACAGAAAAAACTTCATTCCCAGGCTGAGCCTGTTTCCACCTCTCTTAGAGAGAGAACCCAAACTAAGTCATGGTGAGAAGAGTATAGTTCTACCTGGGCTTATCTTGGGAGAGGAGGTCATGTCAGTGGGTCTCCGGCTCTCCAAAAAATAATGAGAAGTGGAAAGCTGGAACTACTGACATATATATAATTGAGTATAAAGAGAAATGGGGAACATTTGCTAATCCTTAAGTTGTCACCCGCACTTTTTTCCCAGTAGCAAGGAAGTGATGATATAATTTCACAGGTGGACATATCAGAACAGAAGCTTTGTGGGAGTCCCATTAATTATGCATGAAACCTGTCAGTTTGAGAAGTGGAGCCATGCAGTTTAATTAAACACACGAAGTGGCAGGAGAGGTGACACAGGAGTAGGATGGAACAGGTACTGGCCAATCCACACGGTTGGTTTTCACAGCTCTTATTGTTAGGGCTGCCGTGAATTCCTCGTCAAACACATTTGACAGTGGAAGTTAATGTGTTTGAAAGTGATGATCAGTTGTGAGCCAGTAATCTGATCCATTCATGCCAAACAAATCAAATACTTGGTTTGTGCCCCCCCTCAACCAGTGTGTGTCAAAACACTGCCGATCCAAACAGCCGTTAATATCACTAAGGACTGTCTTAGATGAACACCAAACTGTATGATCTTAAAACAAGCAAACAAAAGTATTTTCTTAGGATTGATTTATGTGATTTTTGAATGATTTAAGAGTCCAGGGAGCATCCAAGATGGTGAGCCACCATTTCTCCTGCATTTCCCCTAGCCATGCTACTGGAAGGCTTTTGGGGAGGGAAAGCAATTATTGCTATTGTGAACATGCAAGCTAATGTTCTTTCCACAATCTCTGACTTCCCACCTTTTTTAAAAAGAAAGTTTCTAGCTTCTTTCCCTTGCACCTCTGCAGAATCCCACCCTTCAAACTGCACTGTGAGTCGTATTACAAGCAACTCTCTATGTGGGACAAAAGTATGGTGCATTGGAATGCTGGCAATTTCTCTTTATTATGTTGTTCTCTTTTTCTTCCTGCTATCTTGGAGGTAGAATTCAATCCTCAAGAAGAAGATGTGGATTCAATGCCTCAGCAACTTGCTCAATTAAGCGCAATTTGCATCGCCAGTCATGTTCCACTCATTGCAAGGTCACAAGTCAGTTTGGACCCCCTGATGTTCTCTGGTTCTCTCCAGATGTGTCAAGAAATTTGAGTGCATTTGTCACGCTATCAGCCGTCTCTGAAAGGGAAAAAAAGGATCATAGAACTTCTGTGGGCTTGTTTTGAAGTTTTAAATAGCTAATGCTTTCCTAGCAAATTTATTGCAGTACCGGAGCCATGTAATTTGGATAGTGTCATTAGGAACTTTATTAGTAGCAAGTCATTATTGCGACTTCAGACTATAAGAAGAGCTATTAAGAATGAATGACCACCCAGGATAGGAAGCAATCTAATAAGTGTAAAATTTCTGATTACGTTATTCCCCACTGACAAAAATTGGTATTTTCTCAATGGCTCACAACAGGTTTAATGGATACAGAGGAAAGACAGTTAGTGGGCAATAAAGTGTGAAGCAAAACATTAGCTGCAAATAAATAGCAGAATTCCTCCTTCAGTTGTAATAGTCTTGGGTTTTTAAGCAGCCAAGAATTCTCCGCCTTGAATGTCATAACAGCAAAAGGTGCGATCTAGCCCTAGGTTAGAAATTGACATCTTTTCATCCCCAAACAAGTATTTAAGTAGCAGGAGCAGTATTTTCCCAAAAATATTGGCATTTTGCTGCCTAGACCATTTATTTAAAAAAGCAAGATTTGAGGGCCTCCAGAAGGCATCCCATCTGCTTCTTGGGGATGGGAAAGAAGTGCAGCTGCAAAAGAGAATCCACAAACCTGAAAGGGGGGGGCAAAGTCTCATAATATACAATCACATGAGAGAGAGAGAGAGAGAGAGCTGCAACTCAAACATTCCAATAGACAGTTAGATTGCCTGGGCATGGAGCAGGAACAGAGCTTTTAAGTGGCAATGGCTGAAAGTTTTTGCACTGTACATCCCCCCCCCCAAGTGGTTTTGATTTTCTGCTTTGGGAGACTCATTTGTATGGTTTTTGTAGACAGTTTGATTAGTGTTGTTTATGTGTACAGTGTTCACAAGTATCAGTGTTATGTGGGCCTGGAGGATGTTCTTGTTTCTATGGGGCTCCATGGGATCAGTGGATAGGCTGAACTGAGATGCTTGCTTACAGTGCTCTCTTTCATTGGACAGGTGCATACCAGCTTAGCTCATATGCACCACAGGATCCCAACAGCCAATTTTTGAACAAGGCCCAGTGTTATACACACTTTGGTGGTGTCTAGAGTGGACTGCTGAAATATGTTCTACATGTTTATTTGCATGTGTCCTTTTTAGGTTCATGAACCTTTCCCTTCTGTTGATCTTCCCTCATAATTTTCTGTCAACGTCTGCTTTCCCATTCCTTGTTCCCTGCATTGCTAGCCATTTCCACTCTCCCTTTTCTGACCTCCCATGCATTTGGACCTCTTCAAGAACATACAAGAAGCCATAATGGATTCAACCAAGGATCCAATCCAGAATCCTGTTTCCAGGAGTGACCAGCCAAGTGACTGTAAGAAGCCTACAAGCTAAGCATGAAGGCAACATTCTCTCTGCTGTTGTTCATCCCAGCATCTAATATTCAAAGGTACACTACCTCTGCATGTGCAGGCTTCATTTACCCATCCTCACTAATGGCTCAGTATTGCCTCTAAGCTGAGTTAGTGTGAGCTAGCTCACAGTTTTTTAGCCTCTGGCTCGCACATTTTTATCTTAGCTCAGGAAGGATGGCTCCAGCGCAAACTAATTTATGCAGTAGCCAAATCGCTTGCTCACAACTTTAATGCCAGTAGCTCATAAAGTAGAATTTTTTCTCACAAGACTCCACAGCTTAGAGGGAGCACTGGCTATGATAGATCTAGCCTTCATTAATTTTCCAATCTATCTATATGAACAAAGCCTGCAAACATTCCCCAGAAGAAGCTATGACTTCTAGAGCGACATAAACCCAGCGCAAGAGCCAGAAGGCTAGCAAGCAACAAGTATGAAAACCCATTTCCAGCAGAGAAATGTGGCCTTAAATTCAACTGCTGGAAAGGAGGGGCACTGTCTAGAAGGACTGCCTTAAAGGATCTCCTGCTTCCACACTGTCCTGCTCACCAGGTGAGATCCTACTCACAAGACCTGCTCTGTATCATCTCACCTTCAGAAGTGAGGCAGGTAGTAACCAGCAGGGTTGCCTACCTTCAGGTGGGACATGGAGATCTTCTGGAATTATAACTGATTTCCAGACTACAGAAAATGGTTGCTCTGGAGAGTGGAGTCCATGGAATTGTACCCTGCTGAGGTCCCTCCCTGCCCCAAACACCATCTTTTCCAGGGTCTTCCCCAATAAATCTCCAGGAATTTCCCAACCTGGAGTTGGCAACCCTAGCAACCAGACAGGGCTTTTTCAGTGGTGGTATCTCACCTATGGAACGCCCTTCCCATTGAAGCTTACCTGTTGCCTACACTACTACAGCAGAGAAATGTGGCCTTAAATTCAACCGCTGGAAAGGAGGGGCACTGTCTAGAAGGACTGCCTTAAAGGATCTCCTGCTTCCACACTGTCCTGCTAACCACAAGACCTGCTCTGTATCATCTCACCTTCAGAAGTGAGGCAGGTAGTAACCAGCAGGGTTGCCTACCTTCAGGTGGGACATGGAGATCTTCTGGAATTATAACTGATTTCCAGACTACAGAGATGAGTTCCCCTGGAGAAAATGGTTGCTCTGGAGAGTGGAGTCCATGGAATTGTACCCTGCTGAGGTCCCTCCCCGCCCCAAACCCCATCTTTTCCACGGTTTTCCCCATTAAATCTCCAGGAATTTCCCAACCTGGAGTTGGCAACCCTAGCAACCAGACAGGGCTTTTTCAGTGGTGGTATCTCACCTATGGAATGCCCTTCCAATTGAAGCTTACCTGTTGCCTACACTACTACCCTTTAGGTGCTGACTTTCCATTTACCAGGACTTTCAGCTGAAGGGTTGAGGTTTTTTCCAGCCTCATCTTAAAATCTGTATTTAGCCTGGAAAATGTTTGTGTTTCATTTTGAGATGCTCGATGTTTTATGCTCCTGCTTTTTTTAATGCTGGGGTTTAGTGACTTTTACATGTATTATGCTTTTTCTTTGGTGAAGTTCAATTTGTAAGCTGCCTCGGGCAGATTTCCTAGACATGTGGAATAGAAATTTTTCAAATAAATAAATAAATAATAGAAGAGACCAAGAAGACAGGCAGAATAAGTGTTGCACCAGCAACACACAGGTTTTTATAGCAGGTTTTCATTGCAAGCTTGGCAACCCACCCTTCCTGGTACATCGGGGGAAGCCCTGATCCTAGAAGTATTATCATCAGGTCTCAAGAAACAGAGTCTGGGGAAGAGAAGCACCCTGCTGCCAACTGATTGTTCTACCTTTTAAAGGTGGTTTCTGTCTGCATTCATTACTGTTCTCATTTTTGGGCACTGCAGAATGATCTGTGGGGGTGTTCCTAGAACCCAGAAGAAGAACAGGTTTGGAACAATGAGTATTCACTGGAGTCCTTGAATTTGGCAGGGCTCAGGGGTAGAATATGGACGTATATGTTACCAGCAGAATGTCCCTGTTTGCTTTGGTGGCAAAAAAGATAAGATTAAGGTTAGGATTCAGCGCAAGTTAGTGAAGGGATGTGATGTGTGATGTATAAGGATTGTGTTTGTATTTATGCTTTGTTATGGCCAATGGCTAATACAATAAACTTGATGATAATGCAGGGGTAGAATATCCTTCTCACTTTGAGTTACATAGTCCCCATATGGGGTACAAACCCTCTTAGCTCCGGCACATACATTAGTGTGCAGTGGGTGAGGAAGCTCCATCAGGGCTGACACCTCAACACCTATTCATTAAGCTTTTGGCAGCAAAAGGGGACAGGAATAGATCAGAGAAGAGCCGTGAGAACAAGAGCTCTCTGATGCACGCAGACCTTTGATTCTTCCTCTTTTCAAGCTGGCTCTGGGAACATCTGGCTGACCCCCTAAATTTGGCAAAAATCATTTGCAGCCCTGGTCTGTGCACTAGGCAGAGGTCAGGCTAACAAAGGACAGAAGGTTTCTTCCTTGCACAGACTTTGTCAATCAAAGCCAAAGTTGCTTCAGGTGCAATAAGGTAAATTGGCAATCTTCTCCAGACCAGAATAACCTCCTGGAAAGTGATCTCGCTTTGCTTCATTACAACACCTGCTTGCAATAAGATGGGATCTTATCTATTTCTGTAATAAAATGCCATGGTAGAACTGTGTTCTTAATTATCCTACTAAATAATGGGACACATTTAAAGCTTTTCCACTCCATCTCCCACCGCTCATTAGTGTCCTTTATGAGTTATTTGTCTGAACAGTATTGCTGTTTTTTTAAAAAAAAATAGTTTCAAATGCAAATTTGTTATAGTACAGATATAAAACAAATATATAATTAATGGTTCTCTTTCAGACATTTTAATAGCCAGAACTATGCTAAGTGCTTCACAGACCAGTCTGATTGCAAGGAATTTAAATATCTCAGTTTGGACAGAGTTTATCTTTCAGCAGGTGCACAGGGGATGCTATCTAAGGATCAATACCAATGTAACCCTTGAAAAATGGTTAATGCAAAATCTGCTTAAAGCAACAAAACTAAACATGCTTATTTGAGAGTGTCTCATTGAATGCAGTGGGATTTATATCTAAGTAAGCAGGCTTTGGCTCATGCTTTAGGGGGCTTTAGGAGGCTTTGACCAACAAAAAGAGTTCATGGATATAGCCACCACCTTGTAGATTGATGGGAAAGGAGATCTTTTTTAGACAAATATCCCCATCCAGTGTTCTATGGAGGGTCTATGTAGACATGGAGCACCATATGAAAAGGGTCTCCATGGCTGCGGTCACACGCAACATTAGCCACGCAAGAGATACGGAAGACAAGCGGAGTTTCCGGTCGCGATCTCACCAGCACATCTGGGAAGCATAGCGCTTCCATGGCACAACCAAGGCTTCCTGCCTGTGTGACCGGGGCCCATGTGAATAGGGTTTCTCCATTCCTCTCAGTGCTGAGGAATTTTTTGCACTTCAGTGATCACCAGTCCTGCAGGAAGCTTTGCACGGCATATGTAGAACATCCCATTTTATCCAGTAATGGCAAATGTAAAAAAGAAACCAAATAGGGATTATTTGCTCATTCCCTCGATTCTGAGTGATTAATCCAGCAGCCTCCACAGTAGAGCAAACAAAAGGGGGAAACAGAAAGAGGCAATAATTAAAGCTTCAAAGAGCCATATACAAAGGCTTTGTGTCAAACAGGCAGAATTTTTAAGTACAAAATGCCCAAGCTGAAGCAATAAAGTGAATTCTGCAATTCTAATGGTTTTATTTATTTTGTTTATATTTAATACAGAAAAGCCTGGTATACGTACATCAAGGAAACACACGCGGTGCCGTCTGTTAGTGAAGCCTCGGTGCAAAAAGAGCCATAAACAATGCTTTTAATATCAAGAGCACTATATTATGGATAAACAAAAGCACAAAAATGAGGCTATAAAAATAAAAGGGGAATCCAGTCCCTGAAGGAAACGTGCAGAAGGTTGGCAACAGAAAATCATCCTGATGAAGAGCCAGTTTCAAATGTTTGCTAGCTGTTTGCTGACTGAACCAATGACTCTACAATTATTTCTTCTGGAGGACTCTCCAGTCTCCAAAGGAGTTACACAATATGCATGTTTGTTTGTGTAGATTTTTTTTTTCCCCAATGAGTTTTGGCTATCGTATTAAACTGACTGTGTCAACGCCCCGAGATGTGTTTAAAATAGGAATAACAATGATCACTCTCATGAAGTTACTATGGAAGATGGTGTAGAGGATCACAGTTCCAGAGGGTGGAAGGACAAGCACTGTCAGAAGCTGCAAAGCAATGGAATCATGGGAGAATTTTGACTTGTACAACTTCTCAATTTGTATATAATAAATGGGAAGGTATGGCTCTGAAGGAAGTTCCCTAACATTTCCATCATATGCAGGACAAAATTCAGTTGGTACTCTACCAGTGAATACATAATGAAACTGGCTTACACTGGTCTATCAAGGTCAGTCTCAGTGACTCTCCAGGGTCTCAGGCAGAGCTGTTCCACATCATTTACTACTTGATCCTTCTAACTGGAGATGTTGGGAGAATTGAACCTAGGACCTTCTACATGTATAACAGATGTTCTGTCTTCTTCAGCCACCTTTCTTCCATACTGAGGCTAAAGCAGGTGGCTATTTCCAGTCAAATGTCATCATTAGGACAAACTGTAAAGTGTTTTTGGGGAACTGGCAATAGCTCAGCAGCAGCACCCGTGTTATACTTGTAGAAGATCTCATGTCCTGTCCTTGATATGTCAATTTAAATAGGATTTCAGGTGGAATAAGAGGTATTGCCATTCAGGGTAGGAAAATGTGCCAAGAAAAAGCATGCCAGAAGCTGAAAGGCAATAGGCTACTGGGAGACTTTTTACTTGCACACCTTCTCCATCAGTACATTAGAAACACCAGGACATGACTCTGAAAGAATTTCCCTAACATCTCCATCAGATGCAAAACAAGATTCTGAGCTAGGTCAACCAGTGTCTTCACATGGAAGGTCATCATATTTTTAGTATGCAGAGACATACACAATCACCTGGCCTGTTGGATCACACTTATAGACCATCTGATCCAGCACCAGTTTCCAACAGTGCCCAGCCAGATGCCTCCAGGAAGTTCACCATCAGGGTATAAGGGTGATAGCTCTCCCCTGTTTCTTGTCCCCAGCTTATGGCACTTAGCTGCAATCTTTCACAAGAAAATCTTCCTTGCTTAATTTTAAATGCAATAACTATCATTATGTATCTAATAGCTAAGTTTGTGCCTTGTGCTCATTGTAAAAGTAGCAGAACAGGACTAGTCACAGACAAGGTTGGGGTTTCTACATTCTGAGATGCCTGGATGTGGGGGAAAATGCAGTAATAAAGAAAAGTAAAATGGCATATTTATAAATTCCTAGTGAAAAGGTTTTCTTGGCAAAGATACTGGAGTGGGTTGCCAGTTCCTTCTCCAGTGGATCACGTTTTGTCTGAGTTCTCCACTGTGGCCTTTACGTCCTGGGTGGTCCTCCACAGCATAGCCCGCAGCCTCATTGAACCATGCAAGCCCACTTGCCGCATCAAGGCAGCAATCCATGAGGGAGAAAAGGCTATGGGAAACCTAAATGGCATAATAAAAAGTAGAGAAATCACCCTGCCAACAAAAGTCTGTATAGTCAAAGCGATAGTACTCCCAGTAGTAATGTATGGCTGTGAGAGTTGGACCATAAGGAAGGCCAAGCACTGAAAAATAGATGCTTTTGAATTATGGTGCTGGAGAAGATTCTTGAGAGTCCCTTGGACTGCAAGGAGATCAAATCAGTCAATCCTAAAGGAAATCAACCCTGAGTGTTCCCTGGAAGGCCAGATACTGAAGCTGAAGCTCAAATACTTTGGCCACCAAATGAGAAGGGAGCACTCACTGGAGAAGACCCTGATGCTGGGAAAGACTGAAAGGATGAGATGGTTAGACAGTGTTATCAATGCAACAAACATGAAGTTGAGCACACTCTGGGAGATGGTGGAGGACAGGAGGGCCTGGCGTGATGTAGTCCATGGGGTCGTGAAGAGTTGGACTCAACTGTGTGACTGAACAAAGTGAAAAGGTGGAATTTGTTTCCTAAACTGATTTCCTTTCCCATTTCAGAAACTGGCAGAGAAGACAATTCACCCAAGATAGAGCACAGATACTGAGTTGGGAAGGGACAGCTGAAGCAAAAGTAGTGGGGGGACAGGTGCTTGAGAAATGTATTGTGATGGGAGAAACGGATCCTCCTCAAAATGCACCCCCCACAAACACGCTTGTGAAATAAAATTAGCCTACAGGATTGCAATACAAAACATCTGAATACATTTTCTTCACTATTCTAGTAAACTATTACAAGCCCTCTCTTTTATGAAGACAACACACTGCAGATCTTAATTTGGTTGATTTGTTTATGTATCTGGAAACCAGCTTTCTATTGCCACACAGGTCATGTAGAGCCGTGGCGGGTGAGGCAGACAGATTGTAGAATGCATGGAAACACTCTCTGTTCAGAGTGAATGAGGCTTGTTGCTACGTTAATTATGAGGCACGAGAATGATTCACAATGTACCACAACCTCCACCCTCCTGTTCTCTGTTACTGTACAAACTGTAAGGCATTGCCAGTGTGCTCACATTCTCTCAAGGTTTGTTGAAGAGCTTTTTATAACCTTGCACTTTCAATGCTTCATTACTCAGGAAGCACTTGAAGTAATCATGGCACACTGGTATGCGGGCAACCATTCAAACATGCATCAAAATGGTAGTTTAAGGCAACTGCAGAAAGAAACTTGATTCTGCAAGAACTGGCAAAACCAGGAATAGATCCATCTACCTATACTCCAAAGTGACTTGGGGGGGTAAGAAATGGGAACAAGAACTGGAACATTTGGACAGTTTCAACACTCCACAAAACAAACATCTCATGTGGTTGTGCTGCAAAACAGCATTGCGGTTTGCATGGATCAGATTTATATAATTCACTACGCCTTCCCCAATACAAGTTTAAACACACAGGATGATTTTCTTCTTTTTCCAGTAGCAATATGAATATCAAAACAGCCCTTCAAAGCAGATTAAGAAACAATTCCACTTCATAGCATTAGTGGGCATGAAACTGGATAATTTAGATTTAATTACATTGCTAAAGTTTTCCTCCACTGTTCTAATTTCATTTTAATCCTGTTAAGATTAGATTGCAAGGTTTCTTTCCTCTTCTAAATGGCTTCTAGATTCCCCCCTTCTCATCCTCCCACCACTACACTAAGTTTTAGGAAGAAAAGATGGTCAGTAATTGGACAGACATCTATTAGCAAAGTTTAAAAAACTGACAAACTCTTTTGGACCTTACCTAGGATCTGTACCAATGTTGATGATAGTTTCTCAGAAAAATGTGGGCAGGATGTGGACAGAATGATAGTTATGTATCTCATGGAGATATATGTGCCATGGGATTTTTTTCTGTCCCATCAGGGTCTCCTTTTGGGTAAGAGATGTTACTGGGGCTGGGAAAACAATAAAATGTGTGAACAAACATCTAGTAACACCAGATCTCTGGAAAACATTGGGGCATATAAAATTACATAATTCCGACCAATTTCCCACAATCAGCTGCACCACTCTCGCTCTTCCCTTCCCCCCCCGATTGTATCCGCCAGTTTCCCACTACTTGCTGCACAGCCGCATTTTGACCCGCAGCATCCACTGATTTCCCCCACATCTTTTCCATCCTTGTTTTTTGAGATTGAGAAGATGCAGGGAAAATCGGGGTGCGGCTGCTTGTTGGAAATCGGTATCCAAGTCATACTATTGGTCCATTTTGCTCAGTACCATCTATTCTGATTAACATGCCCTCTCTGAAGTCTTGAACAGAGAAAGGTCTCTTTCAGAATCTGCTCCCCAAGATGCTTTTAGAGACAGCAGGGATTGAAAGATCTGAGACCCTCAACCTTTTTCCAATGCTCTACAACTGGTATGTTGTTCTTCTCCACTTGGTATCATATTTCTGTCTGAGCTACAAAGCATGTAAAATTATGACGAACAGGGCCCCCATGGTGGAACACTTGCTTTGCTTGCTGAAGCTCCCAGATTCAATCTCTGTCATATCCAGGTAAAAATGTCAGGCTGTAGATGATACGAAAAACCTCTTCACTGAGATTGTGGTGCGCTGTTACCAGTCTGAATGGGCAATACTGTCTGGGGTCATCCTCAGCCTCCCTTGCTCCACCTCTGCCCCCAGCATGAAGGACTTACCCAGTTCAGCTGGGGAGACAGGGTTCAAGCCGGAATCCTGGCCGACAGGCAGAGCAGAAGGTGAGAGACAGCACAGTGCTGATCTGACCCCCAGAATCACAGAGGAAGCTCCTGGCCCTGGGCTCAGCACCACACCAATGCTGAGTGGGAATAGGCTGGTGGCACAGGGCCTGGAGCAGTGGACTCTCCTGGACTTGGGGGTGGAGCTGAGGTGGGCCAAGAGAGAGAAAGGTCTGGTGGCAAGGAAGGAGTCCTGGCTACTGATGCCTGTTGCCAGCAGTGAGGAAGCTCAGGCCCAGAGACACCTGAGTGAGGCATGGCAGGGAGAGATGAGCCCCTCTGAGGGAGACCACAGGGTGGAATGGGAGGAAAGGATTGCTTGCCCTCAGGGGTCATTTCGTAGAAAAAGAGGTGCAGGAGCTTATTAGCATAACTCACTAGCATAACTTATTTGCATATGCCACACACCCTGACATCACTGGAAGTGTGTCAGAAGGCAACGCCCACCGCTCAGGCGCCACTGGACTGTTTTGGATTGCTAGCTATTGGGGGGGGGGACGTTCAGCTCTCCTCACAGAGGAGGGAGAGCTTGTACCTGAATAAAACGGTCTTAAAGGTGCCACTGGACTATTTTGGACCGTGGGGGCCGGGGGGAGCTCTGCAACTTACCTGGCTGCTTCTTGCTCTGACTGAGGGCTGCTGGGAGCAGGGTGCGGGGCTTGTTGCATGTGCCCGCTCCCTGGACTCTTTACTACTGGAGCTCCGCTCCTGTGCGCTCCTGCAGGAAATGACCCCTGCTTGCCCTCATAGAAGGGGAAAGGCTTGGCGGGCTAAGGTCAAGTGTGCAGACACAAAATAAACTTCCCTCTGTTTTGATTGGGGAAGAGCAGGATTGAAGGGGTGGAGCTAGGACAGGAAGGGAGGATAAGAAGGGGACAGAAGAGCCAGCTAAGAAGGAGAAGAAGGAGCTTGCAATCTGAAGTTGTGCTGCAGTTCCAGAGGTATGGAAGGACTAAAAGGGGGGCATCCCTGCATTCATTCTAACCTCTTTCTGAGGCTAGCTGAGGTCAAGGAAGGGATGTCCCCAGGGAATAAGGGTGGAAAACCTTCAGTGGACTGGAAGGAAGCACACACAATAGTGATGGCCACAAACCGGCTCATGAACTAAACTTTTAGATGAATTTTGGCCGGTTCGTGGTTTGCAAAGTAAAGTTTGTGGCAGGTCAGCTGTCATGAACTTTCCTCAAACTTTCAAGCTGTTTGTTGTGGTTGTGGTGGTTTGTTAACAGATACATTTCCAGACAGACTGTCTCCAATCTAAATGTTTACCAAACTCAAAGCAATGGGGGGGTGGAACTTGTAGGACATGTACAGGAGCATCCAGGGGAGATCCCTTGTGACATTGATATCTCTAGGATCTGTTCTATACACTCCTGAACCTGCGCCTGTAATTTCCCTGGGGGCACCGTCTTTGAGGAGCTGTAACTTGGACCCCGGAAATACATTCTTCACTAAGTAAAGAAGAATCAGCTGGAGATCCCCTTGAGTTTGGTGTCTCATGGGTATCCCCTGTGACTCTGAAGTCTCTAGCTTGCACAGGATTCGTTCTATATACTTCTAAACCTCCTGAACCTGCACCTGTCATTTCCCTGGGGACACCTTCTTTGGGGGGCTGTAGCTTCGACCCTGTAATTCCATTCCTCACCAACTAAAGGAGAGTCAGCTGGAGATCCCCATGAGTTTGGTGTCTATAGTTTGCACAGGATCTGTTCTATACACTCCTGAACCGTCAACTGTCATTTCCACAGAAAGCCCTTTCCTGGGGCACTTTCTTTGGGGGGCTGTAACTCGAATTCTGTAAATCCAATCCTCACCAAACTTGGAGGGCAGGTAGAGAAGAGTCAGCTGGAGATCTCCTGTGATTTTGGTGTCTCTGAGCCTGCCAGGGGACCATTCTACTGCATCACAAACCTCATGAACCAAACTGGTTTGTTTGGTGGCTAAAAGTTCATGACGGTTCATGGTTCACAAACCCTGGTTCACAAAATACCTTGAACCATAAACCAAAACACATTTTCCCAGTTCATGTCCATCCCTATCCCACAGCAATACTCTCCTTGATAGACCAATGGTCTGACTCATTGTACGGTAACTGCATGTGTCCATAGACCATCTTTATTGGTGCCTTGAGGCTGCATTAATGCCTAATTATAGTAGGGAGTAGGTAGGAATATGGTGAGATACAAGTAAATAAAGTCTGGAAGGGACAGAGTGGTACTGGTATCCAAAAGTAGTAGCCTGCTCATTCCAAGGGTGAAGGCTGAAATGGATAGGAGGAATGGGAGAAGAGAGAGAGAGAGATGAATAGATTCCAAATAAGCCACACCTCGCTCAAAGAGAGCAATGAAGAACTGGTACAGCTACCTCATAGGGTCAAATGAAGGTCACCAGTACCATAATGTATCTATTCTTTAATTTTGTGGTATTGTTTATTGTTATGATGACTCCCAGCTATTTTTATCCTTTCCTTCCTTTGAGGAGCTCACAGCAGCGGATATGGTTTGTTCCTTCTCCATTTTATCCCCATAAGAGCTCTGCGAGATAATTAGGCTGAGAGAGAGTGATGTCTGCAAGCTCATCCAATGAGCCTCATGGCTGAGTGGGGATCTTCTCAGTCCTATCTGACACAACACACAGGGTTCAGCTACCTTTCTTTGAGTGGACATTCACAATATGCTCCTTTTAATATAAGTTTTAGCCATATTGTGGTCCATGCTGCCATAGTACTTCCATAGGGTTAGCCCCTCACAAAACCCTGGGGGGGGGGAAACGAATGGAAAATGGGGAGAAAAACCTATGGAAAATGGGGAGAAAGGATACACATTCACTTCTGTTTGGCAACATGGCCAAATTGGACCATAATGGTGTAGTTGGGGGAGAATTCTTAACTTGGGAGAATTCAAAACTACCTCTGCAACCTGAAGGACAGATGGCTAAGGCAACGTGTCACAGTTATTTGGAAAGGGAGTGTCTACACCAGATTTATCCTCATCCCAGACACTGGTGGGAGAGCTGCACACTGTCACAATTGCACTGGCAGGCCAGGAAGTGGACGGAAAGTCCAAAACACAGTCCGAGGTAAGGGCACCAGATAAGACAGAGTAATGTGAGCAGAGTCCAAAATACCAAGTCAAAACGCAGTCTAGGGTTACCGGAGATTGCATGCAGAGTTCAGAAGCCGAAAGCCGTTCGTCAAAAGTCAGGATACACAGTCCGTAGTAAGGGAGCCGGAGAAACAACATCACGCAAGCCAAAGTCAGGAGCCAGGAAGTCAGGATGAAAACCAGGAGACAGGAACGCAGGATCTGGGGTGCAGCGAGTCGTCTATGAGACTAGTTGCCAGCACGAGTTGGGGATCTGAGAGAGCCACCTAAAAAGCCCATTCCACTTGTTAGCCAATTACTGGCTGCTAACAGGGTCCTGGTTCCGGTCAGTACTCTGGGCTTAGAGGACGCCGATGTCACATGCACGCCTCCTTATGCTGGGTTGCCATGTCCCGTTGCCTCTGTTCCCGCAAACGAGCCACCAGTGGGGGAGAATCAGGAGGCATGGTGCTTATGCTTGGCTCTGCCGGCGCAGCTCCCGGTGTAAACTCTCCTGGTAGCTGGTGCTCATCCTCCTCAGGACTTAGGTCTGGTGATTCAAGAGGTGCAGGGAGCTCACCCTCGGACATTGAGGGCGCAGAAACCCCGGGGTCAGGTCCACGGGGTCAGGTTGCACTGCGGGCATGACACACACCAAGGAACAGTTGGTGAGTGATTTTGGCACCAGGAGGACATTTGCCGGATGAGGCATAAGGTCACAAATGGGCAAGAAATGAGATCAGATAGTCAACACCTTCTTAGAAACGCAGTATGAAACAGAGATATTACAATCTATACACATATAGAATGTTGAATACCATAAGTATTCTAAGCAACACTTTGTAAGCAAAGGAATGTGGCATACTTTATAGATACATAAAATGACAATATCCAAGAGCTCATTTTTACACTTGTCTCATGTAGCAAAATGCCTGATTTATGGACACCCTCATTACTTCAGTATGACAAAATAGCACAGATCAAACACTTCAAAGCATTGCAGGAATAAACACTCAATGAAGAGTTACTTGCTTTTAGTCTCTTCCAACATAACTTTGAGGGGGCAAACCCCCCCAACCCTTGATACTTCAAGGTGTTCTATACTGCATTGGGCCAAACTAAGTATGACGTTTTTGACTCGCTTTCCCCACATTGTGGCGAAATACATTTTCAAAGTGGTCATGGGCCCAACAGGGCTTGGGATGATGATATAGAGGAAGGAGGGTTGGCTCCTTCTTTGAGGAGAAGTGGGGGCCATTTTCCTGAGCCAAAATGGCAAGGAGTAATTTTCCCATATCTGGAGATTCATATGCAAATTACTTCCCCATTCACTTTACTATTGGAGTTTGGGATAGCCACTATGAGAAGTTCTCATTTAATTATTTTGTTGCATAATTTGTGTGATGGACATTGAAGAAATGGCATTAGTTCTTACCCTTGAAAATTAATTCTCAGCAGGGAAAATGAAGAGCTTTCAAAGAGACCATTCTTGTAGAGGCTGTCTTCTACCTTCTTAAGAATCATGTGAATCTGTCTCATGACCCTCTTTTATTGAGGAAGTGTTTCCAGGTGGCTTTGATTGACTGGTAGTCATGAATGAAGCTGAGCCTACAACCCTAAGCTCACCTATTCAGTAGAAGCTCTGACTGAACACAGTGTGACTGGCTTCTAAGTCTACATGCTTAGTGTGTTGACCCTAGCAGATTCTAGTGAGACAGTCAGTAATACAGAACAGTTAATAGCTGTTTTTTTTTAATCTTATTTATTTATTTATTTATACTTTCAATTTAATATCCCGCTCTAATCCCATAGTTGGGGTCTCTGAGCGGCTTACAAGTTTTTTCTGGTGCTAATCACCATTTTAGTCCCTAACTAAGGCCACAATGTATGTAAGGGGAAGGGACAGCCTACCAGCATCCCCTCTGTGGTGGCTTGTCGTGATGTTCTCCGTCAGGTCGGCTCGGCTCGGGCGGACGGGACTCTGGACTTGGCGGAGGTGTTTCTTCTCCGGCGTTCGGTGGTGGTGGGCTCTTCTCCTAGACGCACCGCTTCGCTTGCTTCCGGCCCGGCTATGTCCTTTCCGGCTCCGTTGGGCTGGTGCTCGGCATCTGCGCA
>NW_015170921.1:367143-389703 GCF_001447785.1 Gekko japonicus | reverse complement strand
TGCAATTAGGTTGCTTTCGAGACCGCTGGGAAATGGGAAATGTAGTTAGTAGTTAGATGCTCTGACATTAACTTCCCTCATTGTCTAGATTGGGCTATTTCCTGGTGCCAGTGTAAGCCCAGAAAAATGTTTTTTGAGTCTGTTCCATTCCTTTGTCTGACTTTTACAAGTGGCAAAGCAAGAGGGACAGAACTAATCTCTTTCCACCATTGGACTGATTCATGGATACTTCATAAGCAGAGTCTTTTTTTTTTCTTTTTTTTTGGGTGGAAAAAGAGGTGCCAGAACACTCAAGAGGGAAATTAAGTTTTCCATCTGTATACTGAAAACTCATGAACTTTTAAACATTTTTAAAATAATTTTGTCAAAGAGTGAACATAAGACAGGAAAAAAGGAGTGTGGTGAAAAGCGCCAGAATTGTATATCTATCTGTTTCATGTTAAGAGCTTGCAACAGAGTTATTGTCACTTGGTTTCATCTCAAAGCAACTAGCATACTGCTGATTGCATGTATGAATTGGGGGTTAGGGTGGCTACCAGGAAAAGAACTGCAGGGTATCAGTGAGCCCCTATTCTGACATGTCACATTCCAGTCAATAGACTTATTCCCAACTAGGTGAGGACAGAGTTGTGCTGCAACAGTCTCACTTCAAGCCCTAGCATCTCACACCTACTGAAAGTTCAGAGATTACTGGGCCCTAGATCATATTGTTGGGAGGGAAGGTAGTATGGTATAGCCCACTCTTCTCAGATCTCAGAAGCTAAGCAGGGTCAATACTTGGATGGGAGACCACCAAGCAAGACTCTGCAAAGGAAGGCAGTGGCACCTCTGATTCTCACTCGCCTTGAAAATACCTTGCTGGGGTCACGATATATTGGTTGAGACTTGCTGAGCAGTTGGGTTAGAACAGATAAAAGGAAGTACTTCTTCAACCAAAGAGTGATTAACATATGGAATTCACTGCCACAGGAGGTGGTGGCAGCTACAAGCATGGACAGCTTCAAGAGGGAATTAGATAAGTTTATGGAGCAGAAGTCCATCAGTGGCTATTAGCCACAAGGTATAGATAGGAAATCTCAGCCTGGGGCAAGTAATGTTCTGTATTCTTGGTGCTTGGGGGGGCAACAGTGGGAGAGCTTCTAGTGTTCTGGCCCCACTGCTGGACCTCCTGATGACACCTGGTATTTTTGGCCACTGTGTGACAGAGTGTTAGACTAGATGGGCCATTGGCCTGATCCAACATTGGCTTCTCTTATGTTCTTATGATGGCACACACACACAGAGATCATAGTTTCCCCACACATATTTTATGTTTTGTTTTTTCCAGTCTGAGGGCGAGTGTGTTGTAACAACTAAGAGAGTGAACTTTGAACTGGCTTTGGCCATTATCTTCCTTTGCAGCCTTTGGCACACCTGTCTTTCAAAACCTCATTCCCTTCTCTGCAAAAAAAAGTTGTGGTGGGGGAGAGACTTGCCTACAATGCAGGCTAGTGGTACAATTCCTGGAAAAAAAAATGTGTGTGAAATATTTTATACATGCTAAGTATTCTTTTCCAGGTCTGCTTCAACAACCTGTTAAACACTCAATAAAGATAAAGTTTTATATAACGAAAAATTGTAAGTGGAACTTATGTCAGTACAACAGCCTTGAATTGTTGTCCTCCGAAGGATTCAATTACAATAAGACAGCACAGAAATATAATAGTATTGCTCATGTGAATTGTATACATATTAATGAAAACATTAAAATGTAGGGATGTGTAAGTAACCTTGAAAATGTCTTTTTACAAATGGCAAATCTCTATTTTTTTTAAAAAATGTATAAATTAGCCTGTAATTCCAATAATGAATATACAACTCTGATAAAATCTACACAGACATAAAGAAGACGGCCAGCCAGCTTGATGTCAACAGAACAAAATGTGATAGTCTATTACTATTAATCTTTCATGGTTCTTCAGAGGAGAAATAATGCCTTTTTTTCTTGTATTCCCAAACTTTGCCAATACATGACTACATAAGGGGATATAAAACTTTTTAAAAAGTAAATCTGTTTGCTTCATGCTCTTTTTTGGAGAGTCATTTAAAAAGCCCAACTATAGGATTCATCTTTTGAGGGTGTGTGTGTGACTTATCTGTTCTTCTCAGTCCTGTGTCTCCAGGTACCTTTTCCCCCCTTGCATCCACTGGCTGGATCCAGCACAAAATTTATACTTGCACTAAAGCTTTTCTGAGAGCAGAAACACACAAAAAAACTTTACTAGATCCAATGTAATGATGTCATGTGAACAAAACTGTGCAGGCCAAACAGACTCAAGAGTGGTATGGACCAAATGAGACCAAGGAGGACTGCAAAGGTGCTGTCATGACCCCAGCGGGTTGCCACCTTCTGCCGCCACCACCCTGGAATTTGGGTCCCTTGAGAAGGCCCAGGGTACCCTCCCAAGCCCCTTCAAATTGCCCCTTTGTAGCCGAGAAACGTAAGTGTGATGACCAAGGCAGAGAAACAATTAAACAGAAAGGGTTTATTATCACAGTACTGGGGCAAGAAAAGAAGACAAGGTGCTTTAAAAGATATAACAGTGTTTAAAAGGCAAAATAAACAGAATCTAACGCAGCTACCTACTACTCCAAACTCCAAAGCTGGATTGTCTATGCTTTGGTCTAATTCATGCAGATTTCAGGTTTGTCCCCTAAAAGAATGTGATCACCTGGCTAAGGCTTGTTTGTTGAAATGTTTAGGGAAATCTCTACTATTAATTAACATCTATTTACCACAATGCCCTACTAAGGAATCCCTCTCCTTTTATTGGGATAAGCTCAATGATTATCTAGAGGAGCTAGAACAGGAATTTCCAACTCCTAATATTATTCTGGCCTGTGATTTTAATGCCAGAGTGGGCCAGAAAAGCTCTGAGATAGTAGAGAAGTTAGGCCTTGCTTCTGAAGATGCTCCTCCCATCTGTCTATCTAATTATAGATTTTCCAGAGATGTAATATTTAACAATCATCTAGTCCAATTATGTTTGAGATTTAATCTAACTATTTTGAATGGTCCTCCTCTTTATGACTACCCTGGAGAGTTTACGTTTGCCTCTGTCTGTGGTTGTAGTGTGGTAGATTATATGTCGATCTCACCAACTCTGAAAGATGAGGTTAGGGCCTTTTCAATCTCGGAGAGGGTTGAAAGTGATCATTTTCCTCTGACCCTAGCCTTAAACTTTTCTAGTCCTTCATCGGAGAGCAGTCAGCAGAAAGTGTCGAGTACAAAGGCATTAACCAAATTACCAAGAGTCTTCTGGTCCAATGACACTGCCCAGGCAGCAGCAATCCTTTTGGACCCTTATTCCTTAGATAAGTTTGTATCTTTAGTGGAGAACTCACCTCAGACTTTAAACTGGCTCCCGATGTATAATAAGGTGCTGAATCAACTTTCTGAGGTATTATGGGACCAAGGGAAAAAAACAGCAGCTTGGTAGGAATCCTTTCAGACATGGCTGGTTTGACAAAGAGTGCTACATGATGAAGTGTCAGTTACGTTCCATTTATCAGTGCTATAGAGATTCAAATTTACTGCAACCCCTGACAGAGTATTTTGAACTATTACTCCTAACTGGCTACTACTTCCAGGCTCACAGCCTGCCAGGCTACGCTACCTGTACTCACTCTCTCCAGTGAGGGATCTTTCTCTCACCAGACCAGCCTGTCCCCTCTGTGAGACCAGACCGCAGATGAGACGGAAGAACACAGTCCCCTTCAGTTTAGCTCTGTGTTAGGAAAGAACACCATTTCCCACAGTTAACAGCTTAAAACAGACTCTCCTCCAGAATCCGGGGACTCTGATTGGCTATAACCCTCTCTAAGCATTATGGGGAGTCTGCTTTCTACTGCCAACAGGTCTCTCCTGGGACCAGGCCGCACTAGGCTTTGCTCCCAGTCCTGCACAGATCGTGACAGGTGCATATGAAGTGTTGATGCTAAATCAGACTATTGGTTCATCTGGTTCAGTACTGTCTTCTCTTATTGGCAGTGGCCCTCCAGGTTTTCAGACTGAGAAAGTGCTTTCCCACATTTGCTATCTGAAAACCTTTAACTGGAGACACTGGAGAGTGAACTGGGGACTTCCTGTATAAATACAAAATTTGTATTGTACTACAACCCAGAAGAAGGAGGAGGAGGAGCAGCAGCAGCAGCAGCAGCCATAAAAGGGCAAATAGCATCAACACAGCAATATGAACTTTCTTTAGTAGTCTGTTGGCATCATCAAATGTGCCATATCTGAAGCAAACAGAGAACCTTCAATGCTTAGACCTCTCTGATGCCCCAGTGGCATAATCTGCTATGACCAAGTGACGGTTCATAGGACTGACCATTCAAACAATGTAGGTGTGAGGAGACAACTTGTTTGGCTTCTTATGAACAAGGAACCTCATTGCATTTTATATCATTCCCTAGTAGGACGTTATACGGTACGTGGGTGCAAGATTGGACAGGGCAATTGCTGTTTGTCTGCCAGACCACTAGAAAAAGTGAAAGGTAAGCCCAGAGATCGTGTTTAGGAATTCTTGTTTTCTCCCCAACATCTGAAAATTCTGTTAGGAGTTGCCTGATTTCCCAAAAGGCAATTTAAGTCTGTTTGAAACTGACAATGTTTCAAATCCATCCTCAGTTGAAGCTGAGACTAACTTCAGAGGGGTAGCCTCTCTTTGGTCTATTGCAGCACAATAAAACAGAAGTCCTGTGGCACCTTAAAGACTTACGGACTTTATTCCACCATAAGCTTTTGTGAGTCAGAGCTCACTTATGCGTATGATGGAATCACAACAACTTCTTCACACGGGAATAAACTTTGATAGTCTTTAAGCTGCCACTGGACTTCTGCTTTATTTTTTTCACAGAACTGTAATGTTAGATTTTGCCCTGGGAGCTTCCCCACCATTCTGGAATATTGTGAAATTTCACATCTCCCCCTCCTTCACTCCAAGAATGTTTTGAGCAAGCAGCGCCTTAATGTTGCTAAGCAGGTGTGAGAGAAAGATGGTTTCTGATCTCAGTTTTAATGAGAATATATACCAGTGACACCTGCAGCCTCTTCATCACATGCTGGCAAGGGTGATTGGACTGAGGTTTTTTTCTTCTTCCTTTAAAAAAAATATCAGGTGGTTCTATACAAGAAGAGTTTGGGTTTGTATTGAAGAAACCAAGCCAAACTATGTGATGAAACAAGATTCTAATAACCTCGAGAAACATAAGACACCAAATGGGTTTGGCTGACACCTCTTATGTTGGCTGATACAGATTCTCTCTGGATTTCTTTCAGGCTATGAAGAGAAGCTTCATTGTGATAATTTCTGTTTAAAAGACGAGGCTCCTCCTATCAGAGAATCACCATGTTTAAGATAGCAGGACTATCTGAAGCAAATCTATGCCCCCACTCCCAAGATTTTATGGTATGTAACCCTATTTCAAAGTCGATGCATATTTTTTCACATCTTAGGGTTAAATATAAGAGTTAAAAATATAACACCCATTTAGCATTTACATAGTGAAGTCCAAGTTGTCAACCCACTTTTCGTACATTAGTTCTCATGCAACAAAAATGGCTCATATTTACATTATACGCATGCACATTCTACACACACTCCTTGAACTTGGTGGGGAAAATAAATGAATGAGAATAAAACAGTTTTTTGCATATTGCTTGTGCATGTTCTCTGAATGAAGGAGGTTGAGGGGTGTGCACCACAAAGGAATTTCCATTCAGATGCTATGCACCTTCACCAGCCATAGCTAGATCTCAATAGATACATCCTCCATCATCACTTGGAAGTTATATATATGGACCAGACAATATGCACAACTCACACTTTTAATACACACACAGTGAATGTGCATAGCAGCTGGTATTTCTGCATATGGTCCATTCAAATTACATTAGCATACTGAAAGCTATGGGGAGAGAGAAGAAAGGAGGGATGGAGGGAGACTCACCATTCAAACTGAGGCTTAAAATTATTTAATTGAATGTTGTATGTTACGTTCCTGCTTTAGCCCATGGTGATAAACAAGTTGCCCACCTTGTTTTAAAGAAAAATGCCTACGCTCACACAACTGAAAGATATATTTCAATTTTTCACCTCTTGATAATGTCTTCATAATAAAATCTCCTGGGAAGTTTACCTGCATCTGTAACTCTTGATACAGAGAGGGAAATAGGAAAGAGAGAGAGACGTCTATAAAACATGCAACATTCATTATGGCTAGAATCCTGATTTTTTATTTTATTTTATTTTATTGCTGTTCTTCCCCAAGATCCTGACCTTGTGGTATATATAATTCATCAGCACAAAGGTAAATATTAAACTTTAATTGAGTGAGGCACAGTAATAACATACTCTGAGACTCCAAAGAGAGAGAGAGAGAGAACCACACAGCTGCTTTGCAGATATGTACATATTATTTCTGAGGGGCTGAAATGTATTGCTGCATTTTTTTCAAACAGTGGCATAAAGGCTACCTCAAGGTGAGGCTGGCAGATGTACAGCCCATTTCTTCTGGGTGTAGTTGCATAAGATTGATTTTTTCACTTGCTGAAAGTTCAGGGTGAAGCCTGGAGGTATTTCAGACCCCTCCCCCCATTGTCTGCTACACAGATCTTGTAGCTTGTTGCAAGTGGATGACATTGCTTTGGGCCAAGGAGCAGCTTGGCGCCACCCAACCCATTTGGCACCAGAACTGTTGACTCAGGAAATAGCCTGGGGCATCATTGCATAGCCTCTTGGGCAACTGCTCAAAGTTGTTTTCAATTAGTGGCAGGAGACTGAAAATCGAGTCTGTCCCCCTCTTCTTCCCCATTGTTCATTGGCAAAGGTATTTGTTACATCTGAGGGTCCTACTAATTCAGGAATCCTCAGCCTTTTTCCATGGGTGTTTGGAGCTTTGAAAATGGATAGCTGGAACCATCAAAAAATTGTTGCCATGGAGGCCTGCGGACCAATCACAAAATGTTGGGAGATTCCAAGCCAAGTGTCCTACTAGGATGGAGGCTACTGTTTCTGAATGGGTGCACCAGGCAGACCCAAAGGTGATGTCTCCTGAGCTCTTATGAAGCACCTCCTATTAGATGAGGTGGAGGAAAACCAGGATTTGGTGTTTGCTTTGAGAGATAAAGAAGTGGATAACAAGAAACCCCCTAGCAGGGACTTTGTTGTCTACTGGCACCATATTGGGGATCACTGTACTTATGAGTTTTGAGGCAAGCAGCATGCCTCCAAAGCAAAGTGAGCAAAAAGAGAACTTGAGGAGTGGATTGTTTTTTAAAAAAACATTAAGACAAACAAGAAGATTTCTTCAAATATATCGGGAGCAGGAAATCCGCTAGGGAGATGGTTAGACCTTTGGAGTGCCAAAGGAATGAAGGGAATGCTTAAAGAAGATGGCAGAGAAACGAAATAAAAAGCTCCTTCATACCTTGGTGCTCCATATGGAATTATTTTCAATTTCGCACCTCTGCTGTTTCAGTTCCCTCACCCAAAACTGCTATTTTGACTTTACTTCTCTCCTTATGCTAACCAAATCCATGAATCCTCATTCCTTTTTTGTTTATGCCAAACATATGTGAGTAAATCAGCCTTATATCAGTACAGGGAATGCATATAAATGTCACATAAATTGTGCATAACAGTTATACAACATGGCTGTACAACAGAAAGTATCTACAAAGCCAGTAGGGAAACAGCACAACAGCAGAAGTGGAGAACCAAAACTGTTTATGAAAATATGAACAAGGATCTATGCAGTCAGCCAACAGAAGGCAGGGCCATTGGCATCCATCTGAACCTTACACCTCATGTGGGCAATCCACTACAGAGAAGACCTGGCTGCCCTATGGGTTCTGATGTGTCATCCCTATCCTTTTCCATGGTACCCACCAATGCTCCCTTTAAGCTGTGGAGTCTTGTGAGCAAAAATTCTTCTGTGTGAGCTACTGGCATTAAAGTTGTGAGCGAGTGATTTGGCTACTGCATAAATTAGTTCCTGAGCAAAGACAAAGTGTGTGAGCTGGAGGCTAAAAAACTGTGAGCTAGCTCACACTAACTCAGCTTAGGCGGAACACTGGTACCCACCATCCCAAATAGCCAAAATGGATGTTCAACTGGTTGCCTTGTTTTACCTTTCAAGGCAGGTGGTTGTTTTGTTGTTGTTGTTGTTGTTGTTGTTGTTTTGTTGGGGTGTTACCTATTCTGTTCTGCAGGCTTGGAGAACAATATGCCCTGCCCCTTTAATAGAGGCTTAATGGGATGCTATTAACCTGGTGATGTAATTTACCTCTGTACTGTGAAAACCTTCTACTCCCCATTTCCACACATTAAGCCTCTGTTCAAGGGCCAAGACATTTTCCCTCTAGGTTGTTGTCAACCCTTACTTGCAGGACTTTGGTGGAGATGGATACTATGGGCTGGCAGCCTCTGAGTAGGTTTCACTGGTCACAGCTGGCAACTACAGTGTGGGTATGCCAAAGCTAGAAGGCAAATATTGCATTGCTCCCTGAGGCATCAATTGAATAATGAAGGGGAGCTTCCTCAGAACTAGAACTCAGAGCTAACTTGGCATCGAGGAGTAGGACTCCCTCCCCTAAGGGCAGCCACAACTCTCTGACCCAAACGCTTCATTGCTAGGCAGTAAGGGCCTGGAATTCCTTTGCACTGCTCTGTGATATTCATAATTTCCTAAGTCTTTATCCTCATATCCCCCATGTAGGGTTTTTTTTAAATTATATCCTACCTTTCTGCCCTCACACAGGCCACCAAGGCAGCTAACAATTCAAAACATTCAAGATAAAATCATGTTTTGAAACCATTAAAATCAACCACCCAACATATATCACTAAATAAATTTAAAACAAAGTTAAAAATATGTATAAAACATTTTAAAAACGGCAATTAAAACATAGGTTAGGAACGAGGGATCACTGTGGGAATGCCAAGCAAACAAAGGGGGGAAAGTCTTCACTCGCTGTGGGAAGATGGCAACGGAAGGAGATGAATCTCACTGGGGAGAGAGTTCTAGAACTATGGTGCCATGACCAAGAAGGCCCTCTCACAGGTTGCCAACCACCTAATCTCAGAAGTTGGGGGTGCCTAAAGCAGGGCCTTGGCAGATGACTGTAGTGGTTGGCTGGGTTCATAAGGAAGTAAATAGTCCTTCAGATATTTTGCTCCCAAACCATAATCCATTGGGGAGCGGTGGCACAGGGGACTTATCCTCTGGTTATAAGTAACATCTGAGCTGAACAGAACGGCTGTCAGTTCTAGCCCCGTGCTGGTGTGAGCTACCAGCCTTGTCCCCAGCTCGCCGTCCACCCGGCGGTTCGAAAGCTTCTGCGAGTAGATAAAATGGGTACCACTCCTTAGAGAGGGTGGGCACACTAAACCCCCCCGGCGGGGGAGGTGTTAGCCGGTGAACGGAATGTCCAGCTCGTAAGATCGGAAGCCTAGAAAGATCTCTTCGGCATCAAGAAACCTGTAATGGGCCATTCCAGCCAGGCGGTGGCAGTGTGGCGTTGTGACTCGAAGCAGTCCTGGAGTCCTGGAGAAAGCTGACGTCATCAAGCCAAGCCAAGGGAAAAATGCCGTCTGGGACATGTCTAGTCTACAGCTGAAACAAAATCCCCGTCGGCTACAAATGTGTGCGATTTAAAGATTTATATGTGTTGACCTCCCTTACCCCTATGAATCATTGTTAGTCCCTTGTGAGTGTGTAACTGTAAATCGCTCAGAGCCAGCAGCTCTGCAGGATTGAGCGATTAATAATTATTATTGTTGTTATTGTTGTTGTTGTTATTGTTGTTGTTATTGTTGTTGTTTTGAAAGTCAAGACCAGCACCTTGAATTGTGCCCAGAAACAAATTGTCAGCCAGTGTAAATGGTTGTTGTTGTTGTTGTTGTTGTTGTTGTTTTGTTGGGGTGTTACCTATTCTGTTCTGCAGGCTTGGAGAACAATATGCCCTGCCCCTTTAATAGAGGCTTAATGGGATGCTATTAACCTGGTGATGTAATTTACCTCTGTACTGTGAAAACCTTCTACTCCCCATTTCCACACATTAAGCCTCTGTTCAAGGGCCAAGACATTTTCCCTCTAGGTTGTTGTCAACCCTTACTTGCAGGACTTTGGTGGAGATGGATACTATGGGCTGGCAGCCTCTGAGTAGGTTTCACTGGTCACAGCTGGCAACTACAGTGTGGGTATGCCAAAGCTAGAAGGCAAATATTGCATTGCTCCCTGAGGCATCAATTGAATAATGAAGGGGAGCTTCCTCAGAACTAGAACTCAGAGCTAACTTGGCATCGAGGAGTAGGACTCCCTCCCCTAAGGGCAGCCACAACTCTCTGACCCAAACGCTTCATTGCTAGGCAGTAAGGGCCTGGAATTCCTTTGCACTGCTCTGTGATATTCATAATTTCCTAAGTCTTTATCCTCATATCCCCCATGTAGGGTTTTTTTTAAATTATATCCTACCTTTCTGCCCTCACACAGGCCACCAAGGCAGCTAACAATTCAAAACATTCAAGATAAAATCATGTTTTGAAACCATTAAAATCAACCACCCAACATATATCACTAAATAAATTTAAAACAAAGTTAAAAATATGTATAAAACATTTTAAAAACGGCAATTAAAACATAGGTTAGGAACGAGGGATCACTGTGGGAATGCCAAGCAAACAAAGGGGGGAAAGTCTTCACTCGCTGTGGGAAGATGGCAACGGAAGGAGATGAATCTCACTGGGGAGAGAGTTCTAGAACTATGGTGCCATGACCAAGAAGGCCCTCTCACAGGTTGCCAACCACCTAATCTCAGAAGTTGGGGGTGCCTAAAGCAGGGCCTTGGCAGATGACTGTAGTGGTTGGCTGGGTTCATAAGGAAGTAAATAGTCCTTCAGATATTTTGCTCCCAAACCATAATCCATTGGGGAGCGGTGGCACAGGGGACTTATCCTCTGGTTATAAGTAACATCTGAGCTGAACAGAACGGCTGTCAGTTCTAGCCCCGTGCTGGTGTGAGCTACCAGCCTTGTCCCCAGCTCGCCGTCCACCCGGCGGTTCGAAAGCTTCTGCGAGTAGATAAAATGGGTACCACTCCTTAGAGAGGGTGTTATATCAAGGAACAAGAGTTATCAGCACATGGGATGGAGGGAAGCATCTCTGTGTGTGTGTATGTGAGACAGAGAGAAAGAAAAAAAGAGAGCGTGGCAGTGTGGCGTTGTGACTCGAAGCAGTCCTGGAGTCCTGGAGAAAGCTGACGTCATCAAGCCAAGCCAAGGGAAAAATGCCGTCTGGGACATGTCTAGTCTACAGCTGAAACAAAATCCCCGTCGGCTACAAATGTGTGCGATTTAAAGATTTATATGTGTTGACCTCCCTTACCCCTATGAATCATTGTTAGTCCCTTGTGAGTGTGTAACTGTAAATCGCTCAGAGCCAGCAGCTCTGCAGGATTGAGCGATTAATAAATTGAAAGATTATTATTGTTGTTATTGTTGTTGTTGTTATTGTTGTTGTTATTGTTGTTGTTTTGAAAGTCAAGACCAGCACCTTGAATTGTGCCCAGAAACAAATTGTCAGCCAGTGTAAATGGGTCAAGACTGTGGTGATATGGTCCCTACATCCCACTCCAGTTAACATCCTGGCTGCAGCATTCCACAGTAATTGAAGTTTCTGAACACTTCTCAAGGGCAGCCCCATGTAGAGTGCAGTGCAGGAACCTAATCTAGATGTACTGAGGGCATGCACCACAGTGGCCAGATATTTTCTGTCCAGGAAGGGCCGCAGCTGGCTAACCAGTCAAAGGTGGTAAAAGACACTCCTGACCACAGCGGCCACTTGCTTATACAGCAGTAGGGCTGGATTGATGTGCATCACCAGAAGACAGACCTGTTCCTTCAAGGGGAGTGCAGTCCCATCCAGAATGGATGAGACCTTAAATCTCAGGTGAGACCTTCGATCCTCCAGGAGCACTTCTGTCTTGTTGGAATTAAGCTTCAGTTTACTAGCCTGCATCCAATCTAAAACTGCCTCCAGGCACTGGTTCAGGGTTTCTACAGCCTCCCTGGGATCAGCTGGAAGCATGAGATAGAGCTGAGTGTCACCTTTATATTGGTGACAACCCAGCCGAAATCTCCAAATGATGTTACCCAGCAGTTTCATTTAGATGTTAAAGAGTATGGGGGACAAGATGAAATGTTGTGGGACACTATAAGCCAAAGGCCAAGGGGCTGAACTGCAGTCCCCCTGCACCACTGTCTGAAACCTACCCTCCAGTAGGGCCGGAACCACCCCAGAATGATACCTCCCAATCCCATCCGGATAGGTGGTCCAGAAGGATATCATGATTGATGAAACTGAAAGCTGCTGAGAGGTCCAGGAGAATCAACAGAGTCATACTCCCTCTGTCCATCTTCCTGCACGAGTCATCCACCAGGCTGACCAAGGCTGTTTCAGTCCCACAACTGTAGGTCTGAAACCAGACTGGAAGGGATCCAAACAATTTACCTCATCCAGGAAGGCTTGGCATTGTCCATCCACCACCTGTCCAATCACCTTGCTCAAGAATGGAACATTTGAGGCTGGTTCATAATTATTGAAGTCTCCTGGGTCAAGAACACACCACAGCAGTGGTAGGCTTCAAACTTCCGCGGACCCTGCCCACATCCTCAGGCTGAATAAGCTGAAAAGTATTCCACACAGCTGGACAAGTCTGTGCCCTGGCACCATCTGATCCTCTTACTGCTAACACAGAGTCCAAATCGGAATGGATGTGAGAGATTTTGCTTTTCTGTCATGACAGGTGCTCTGTTCACTATTCAGAGATTCATAGACAGCTGTGTGCCTCGCAAAGCAAAAAAAAAAAGACTTCCTTTCCTATCCGCAACCCCCTCCACCCCTAAACACCTTCTGTTGCTAGGAAACCACACTAGTCATAAATTGTACCCTCCAAATAAATATGGCTAATACAGTGTTCGCAAAATAGAATTCATTTATATCAAGGAACAAGAGTTATCAGCACACGGGATGGAGGGAAGCATCTCTGTGTGTATGTATGTGAGACAGAGAGAAAGAGAAAGAGAGCTCCTAAATTAGGATAATTGTCGATTGCAAATATCAAGGCATATTTCCAGCACTGTAAATACCTTTAACAAGACCCATTTGCTAGTTTACTTTTCAACATTAACAAGTCATTGAAGGCAATCATGTTGTACCAGAAGCAGTAAGAACTTGCAAAAGATAGATACATTTTTTTTGAGAAATAAACAGCAAATCAAAAATAGGCTAGAGTGTTCTGTTTTCTTTCCACTCACTTTGGGTGGAGTGCAAAATATTGGATGGAAAGGAAGGTTTATCAAAGAGTTTGTCGGGAAATTGTCATTTGGGGGGGGGAAGTAACTCTTCAGTGCTCTTACACATGGTCAACTCAGACAACAGAAGTCAGATATAACCAACTGAAAATGTTCCATTTATTTTCAACGGGAAATTTTCATGTGACTATGGAGAGGGGGAAATGTCCCTATTTCAGCTCTTTCAGCATCCCTTTATATTTTGATCAACAGTTCTGAATCTTCATTTTCTCCTCTTGACTTTGGAGTTTCCTTTGAGGTCTATACACATGTTGTATGGTTTTACATGTGATTTATTCATGTATACATGATTCATATATACAATCTATTCTTTTTATATGTATAAAACAGATGAATGGAACAAAAATCTTCAATTTGCACAATGCAGAAACAGAACGTTGGATCAAAACTTAAGATGAGAAATGCAAAAAATATCCCCAGCTTGTATCTTGAGTTCCAAATGCAGGGAGCACATTTGTATGAAAGTGTAACCATGAAGATTTGTGAAGGTCTCTCACCTTGTGGTGATCTTCCCCTGTTGTTTAATAATAAAACCAGCTCTCTTACTGAAGGTGACAGACTTTAACAAGGAACTAGCTTGGGAACAAAGGGACAATTATTCTTATTTGCCAGACATTTGGTGAAATAATTACACGGAATTAAATTAAAGACCCATTTGTTCACATCCTGAAACCAACAATCCAATTCTAGCAACTCAATAAAATTCTAGAAAAGGAAGCCACTGTAGGTCTGACAGGTTCTTCTGATGTCTAAAAGCATGGTAAGTGTGCATGTTCTACTGTCTCAGCTACAAATGGGGATCTAAAGAGAAACCTAGTTTGGATTGCCTTGGCTCTTGTGTATATGTCTTGCCATCATCCCACAGCACTGCATATATTAGCTGGCATCCCAGAATGTTCCAGATGTTTTGCCTGGGGATGAACCTCCAAATTTGCTTTGAATTTCACGTTAGGCAAAATCTGCTGACAACCCAGTGATGTGCAGAATTCCCTTGAGAAATGTCGCCAGCCCTGTCTAAAAGCCTTGTTTTAGTTGTGTGTGTCTGTTACTGTACGTTGCTTCAGGCACTTTTAGTTGACAATGTGGTGCATAAGTCTATCCAGCAACAATAAATATAAATTGTTTGGGTTTCCTTGGAATACCCCTGAAGTTCTTCCCAAAGATGAACTCCCAAATTCATTTCAAAGTACAGCCAGCTGAATTTTTTTAAAAAATCCAATAGTCTCTGGAAAAGATTTTCAATGGCCTAGTGCAGGTCCCTTCTGCCCCACCTAATATGGTCACTGCCCTTCTCAGTTATATCTTTTTCCTATTGCTACTCTCTTCTTCCTTTCCCCTAACTGGCTGGAAAGAAAAAAAATCACAGTTACAGGTAGCAGGCCTGAAGAAAGCAGAAAGGAGTTCAGGGTTCTGTTTTCTCTTGCACATCTCCAAGGAGAACTGGGGAATTGCTCCAGAAGTTCCTGGGGTAATCTCCCATTTTCTTGGGGTTTGGCCCCAAATTTATAACAGCCCTCAAATCTCTTTATGCACATCCTACCACCAAACTGAAAATCAATGGAAACCTTTCAGATGATATCAGGCTTCATAGGGGCACAAGGCAGGGGTGCCCACGCTCACCGCTGATTTTTGCGATGGCTGTGGAACCCCAAGCACAAGCAATAAGGGCCAACCCACTGATTACTGGAATAACAGTCAGAGAAAAGGAATTCAAAATCTCTTTATTTGCAAATGACATGCTGCTATATTTGACTAAACCTGAAACCTCTTTCCCAGCACTTCTGAAAACTGTAGAATCCTTCGGGCATGTCTCAGGGCTACGCACCAACAGTTCCAAATCTCATGTACTCCCTCTACACATACCTAGGGGAAAAGCTGCCACTCTACAAAAAGACTACAATTTCAGTTGGACCTCCACATACCTCACATATTTAGGAGTCAAGATCCCTACAGATCTCTCCAAAATTATCTCACTGAATCACCAAAACATGCATACCGAATTGAAACAAATGATCCATAACCGGAGAAGACTCAACATATCCTGGATGGAACACTTTAATCTCATACGCTCGTTCATCCTACCCAAATATATCTTCCGTTTCAGAGCAATTCCCATCTCCCTTCCTCCATCTCTACTCCAAAAATGGCAGTCAGAAATGCTAATATTCTTATGGAATGGCAAGAGACATAGGATAGGCCTTCAGACCCTGCGGAGACCCAAATCTAGAGGGGGGTTCAACCTTCCAGACCTAACTACTTACCAGAAGGCCAAGTTACTATTGAATATAATAAGATTACAACGTTCTGCTTCCCCTCCTGATTGGGTCTGTCTCTGTCGGGAACTAATCCATCCATACTCCTTAGATACGTTAATATGGGAGTCTCACCCCATCCCACAGGTACTGGCACATCAACATATCTTTCTCTACCCCTCTATCCAATTGTGGAGAGTGCTAGCAGGAAAACCTCTCCCAAAACCATCCCGATACTCCACATTCATTAACCAACCTTGGTTCCTTGAGAGTGTACCGATGTCATCTAGGAAATGCTGGACAGACCATAACATTACACAATACTGTGATGTAGCCTCAAGACATGGATTACTACAAAAAGCAGAACTGGAATTAAGACTGGGCCAATCAATAACCTGGTTTGTTTATTTACAATTACAACACACATGTAACCAACACAAAATACTTACCCTTCTTAAAAATCCACATACAAACCTAGAACTCATCATAAAACTTTTTGAATCTCGTAACCAAGGTTGATATCTGCCCTCTATCAAATGTTACTTAGAGAAACATCACCTGACCCCTTGCCATACCAATTTTCCTGGCAGAAGGACTGTGACCTTCTTCTAGATGATGATATATGGTCTGAACTCTGGAATTCCGTGTCTTTTAAATCTCCCATTATTTCAATGGAGCACCAAACTCTCAAAACCATGACCAGATGGTATCTTACGCCCCAACAAATCTCACATATGAGCCCTACGAAATCACCCTATTGTTGGAAAGGTTGTCAACAATTTGAAACATATGACCACTTTTGATGGGGGTATGATGAGATACGGACTTTCTGGGAACTAGTCTTATACCATATTCACACTATAACGAACGTCTCACTCCCCCTCACTCCTGAAGCTCTTTTCCTAGAACACTGGCCAGAACATCTAGCCACACACCACCTCGAACCAACCATTGACATCATGCTATTAACAGCAAAAACCGCCATTGCCTCTTGTTGGCGGGAACTGGACCCCCCTAACCTGAACCTATGGTTCAAAGAAATGTGGGGAACTTACCTGATGGATAATATCACTGACAAAATAAACAGATCTCTTTTGAAACCGGCTAAAATGAACCTTGATAGCAAATGGTTCCTGATACTAGAATTCTTGTCACAGCAAGAATCTATATCACCAGAATGGAAACAACTGCAGAGATGGCTTTGAATCTTAATCTCCTCAGGGAATACAAAACAACAAATTTCACTGTTATAACGTCATTTTACACCTTACCACTATGGTCAACCTCTACCTGAAATGTTTAAGTGTATTATAAACAACATTTAAGCAAGAACAATGCTATGCCTATGTAAGACACCGCACCACTGTTAAACTGTTGATATGTTGTTATGTCTAATAAGTACATAAGTTCAAGCTTTGTATTTTGTGTACTTTTTGATATTCAAATGTATAAAATGTATTGCATTGTTATGTAACCTTATTCTTTATCATCCTGAAATAAAAATGGTTACTAATAATAATAATTTAAAAATATCCCATTTCCTAGTAAAATGGATGCCTGGGGGTGGGGCAGAGTATATTGTTTTCTTATGCTTAACTGGTATGTAGGAGATTATTGACCTGGCAATTGCACACTGGACCCACTGCCAGTAGGATTGCCAGGCCTCCCGCCAATCATTGCTGTTGGCTACTACCAGTCCAAAAAGTGGTGAGAGAAAAACAAAAAGCTTGCACGTATCTTCAGGAACACCTCTCCTGGTATACCCCCTGAAGAGCATTGTGCTCGGTTGACAAGAACCTACTGGTGATCCCTGGCCCAAGAGACATCCAGCTGTTCTCGACCAAGGCCAGGGCGTTCTCCGCCCTGGCCCCATCCTGGTGGAACTCTCTGCCGAACAACAGCCATGCCCTCTGGGACTTAATGCAGTTCCGCAGGGCTTGCAAGGTAGAAATGTTCCACCAGGCATTTGGTTGAGGACAGAGACGGTTTTTCATCTGGCTGGCACTCCTGTTTTTTCCTGCCTCCCGCCCCACGAAGCATAAGCTGGGATAGGGTGATTAATAAATCAAGATGATGATGATGATCTGGCAGCCTTATCGCAATTTGATTGGTTATAAGCTCACTACTGTCCTATTAATGTAAACCATGAATTTTATCATTTTAACTGTGAATGTATTATGTAAATATTTTATTGATATACGCTGCCCTGAGCCCTGTTTCACAGGGGAAGGTGGTTTAAAAGCAAATCTAATTCAAAAAATAAATAAATAAGGATCTCCAGAATTTGGCAATTCCTAAAGCTATATATTGTCACTTCTGGGTTGTACGGTCCAGGGCTCTTTTTGTAGAAAAAGCCCAGCAGGAACTCATTAGCATAATAGGCCACACCCAATAGCAGGAACTCATTAGCATTTTGGACCACACCCCTGACAGCACCGCTCATTAGCATATTAGGCCACACACCCACATTGCCAGAAGTCTGGTCATCCCGCCACACCCACCTTTTGCTTCTTATTCTGTTTAGCTTGTTTGTTGTCAAAACCCAGGGCTTTTTTTTTGTAGCAGGAACTTCTTTGCATGTTAGGCCACACACCCCTAATGTAGCCAATCCGAATGAATTTCTGCTGTTGGGTGTGGCCTGTTATGCTAATGAGTTCCTGCTGGGCGTGGCCAACCAGAACTCCGTTCCTGTGCGTTCCTGCCCAAAAATAGCCCTGGTTGTACCTGGAAGTGATGTAGTAACATCATCAATGTCACATGCCCCCCTTGTCCCCACCCCCAGTCCTCCATCTGGTTGGCCTGGCAACCTTATCTGCCTGGTCACAGACCTCAGCTGGTGACTCACCATGCTGATCCCTGCTTCAGAAGATACACTGCCAAAGTTTTGGACATAAAGTCAAGGAGTACCACTGTTTTCCTACACATCTCCAATAAATGTCTGTTTCGGGATTACTAAAACAGTGGGACACTTCAGAATATGAAGCAGTAATTACAAAATACTTTTCAACATCCCCAACCCCAAATAGTCAACTGGAAAATTCAAGGCTCTCAAATGTCAGCAGTAGGATTGATTTTGAACTGTTTCCCAGTTGGGACTGGTGATTTCATCCAATTTTCCTGAAGATGGTTTTGTCTGTTGACATTTCTTGATAAGATCCCCAAAGCCTTTTCACTTCCATTTACAACATCCAGTTTTCAATCATTACAATATTGCAAGCAGTTTCATGATGAACATTTCAGTAGATGTATCTTCAGGGACCTACCTGTATTGCAGCAACTCGAATGAGTATTATAACCAAGCAACTTAACTTCCATATCACAGTAACTGTATTTGGCATCAAGGAGGCTGAACATATAAACTTTGACATGAAGCTCAAAAAGGCATAGTTCCATAGGGGATCAGCCATGATCCTGGGGATAAGTTTTGTTCCCTGTCTCCTTTGCTAAGATTATCCCAGACCTTTTGCTTAACAATTTGCATTCATAAATAAGGTCTTGGCAATGGCAGTTGAAAGACAGGTTGCGTACTAAGACAAGACCAGAATGTGTATAAATAGAAGGAGATATCCGTTCACTAAGATCCTTTGCCAGTATAATTACAGTGAGGAATTTGGAAAAAAGAAGATAATGGAAGAGGCAGAGTGTACCTTTATAATACACAATGAGCAAGTCTTGAGCTGTTCTTATTTTTTCTGTTGTCACTGACCGGAATGCAATGATAGGACACCAAATTCCTTGAGCTGTCGCAGCCCTCGGGCAATTCACATTCTGAAGAACAATTACACTGTAAAGCTGGAGACAGATGATAGGTTTTTACAGGCAGTTGAAGGCTGTTGAAAGAACAAACAAGAATTTTGCAGCACCTTGAAGACTAATAGATTTATTGTGGCTGCGACATATGCTTTTGTGCATTGGAGCTAGAGATGCCAGCCTCCAGGTGGGACCTGGGGATCCCCTGGAATTACAGCTCATCTCTAGACTACAGAGATTAGTTCCCCTGGAGAAAATGGATGCTTTGGAGGGTGGACTTTGTGGCACTGTACCCTCCCTAAGGTCCCTGTACTCCCCAGGCTCCATCGCCAAATCTCCAAGAGTTTCCCAACCTGGATCTCACAATCCTACCCCCATCCCCCACCAGTGGCCAGGAGTGACCTGACAACCCTAACTGGAGCCCACTTCATCAGATGAAAGATGTAGCTCCTTAGTTGGTAGACATCTAGATATATCTATCGACACACTCTGTTGCACACACACAACTGTAAAAAGGAAGGTCAAAAGGCCACGAAATACCAGACATACAGGGTGTAATTATGTGACTCAGTGTATGAATTCATCAAGGAATTTGATTGCATTTCCCAAACCCTGAATAATTTTTTTTACCACCATAGATGTTAATCAGCTTAGCCAATTAGAGAGACTCTGTTATAGTCAATTACTGTTATTGTGAATAGTTACTGGGCTTATCTGGAATACATATGAATTCTATCTAAAAATATCACATCCTACACTGTTTGAAACTGGTGGCCTTTTAACCCTGTTGTTTGTGGTTTTCTGTCTTCATAACCATGTGTGTGTCTCTCTGTCTGCCAACTGAAGATCTGCTTCACGTGTCTGATCAACTGGGTTCTAGTCCATATGCAAACTTCTGCAACAAATTTTGTAGCATGGGGGTCAGCCAGTCTGATTGCTGACAGGAGGTCTGAAAAGGATAAACTGAACACAGATTTTCCTTATTGTGGTTTGTTTGCACAGTTTACATTTTGTCCTCAATCTTCTGGATAGTTTTGGAAATACCGTAAATGCTTTCTAGCAAAGCACAGAAGTGTTGATAGAACAGACTATGGCATGAACATAAAGCCTCACCATGTCTATTTGCACAAAGGAGAAGTAAAATTGAAACAGGGATTTTCATGTTGACACAACAAGGGGGGGGAGAAACCCATTGTCTATAATCTGAGCCTCTGTTGTGCAGCAAGACAGTAGCCAGGGAATGGGAAATCCCTGGAGATTTGGGGATGGAGGCTGGGAAAGGCAGAGTTTGAGGAGGGGAGGGAGCTCAGCAGGCATGTGGTGCCACAGAGTGGACTCTCTGAAGCTGGCATTGCCTCCCCTCACCCTGATAACCCCGCACAGTCCCAGAAGCTACGAGTTTTGACACTGCCAACCAGCCCTTGAAATCTGTGGGATGGTATCAGGCTTTGGAGGTAATTCTTTTTTCTTCCTTTTGGACTAAGGAGTGACATAGTCAAAGTTTTCTGAGGATGAATCCCAGAAACATGGAAAACCAGAAAGGGGGAAACACTGCTTCCCACTGAGGACTCCCCCCCCCCTTGGGTAGTCTTTTTCTTTCTATTTGTTCTCCTTCCTATCCCCTCATCTTGCAAGGATTCACAGCCTTTCCCGGAGGAGTTATTACTCAGAGCGCTCAGGATTTTTTTAAAAAAAGAAATCCCTTTTTACTTTTAAGGAATTAAAAGATTTTAAAGAATTAAGGAATTTGTTTCTGTGATGGATTGAGCCCATGTGATCCACTTTCCAAGTCATCCCAGATCAATGTTCTGAATCCTGATAGCGATGCTTTAAAAGTAAGAAGGGACATGAATTGGCCAACAGACTAAAGTTCATTATGAATTTTGTTCAATTCCTGGTTCATAAACCAATGTTCGAAAACTGAAGAACCACCACAAACTCACAAATTTTGATGCAGTTTATGGTGGGTTCTGGCAATTCATGACAAGCATAATGCAGGGGTTTAAAAAACAGCTGAGCAGCAGGGAGCTCATGGAGAGCAGAAAGCAGGGGTTTAAATGGCTCCAAGCCTGGGGCTAGTTGCCCAAGAAAGCCCCTCTGAACACCTCGGCCGGAGGAGCAGGCTGTCTCTGTGGCTCGGCTATTTTTGATCTAAACAGCTGAGCTACAGGGGCAGCCTGCTCCCATGGCTCTGCTGGTTACAGCCTGAACTGTGGGAGAAGGTTGTTGCATGGACCAGCTGTTTTAGGCATGAACCTTATGAACCCATGTTGGTTTGTATGCAAACCAACTGGGTTTTTTGGGGGGGGGTTCATGGTTCAGTTCATGGTTTGCCCATGAACCAAACCACATTTTTGTGGTTTGTGCCCATCCCTATCCAGAAGTTCTCATGGTCTAAATTTTCCCCTATTTACAGTTGCTAACCTCCAGGTGGGGTCTGGAGATCGCCTGGAATTACAGCTGATATTCAGACTACAGAGATCAGTTCCTCTGGAGGAAGTGGCTGCTTTGGAAGGTGGACTCCTATGGAATTATACCCTCTGAGGTCACTCCCCTCACCAAGCCCCACCACCCCCAGTTTCCACCCCCAAATCTTCAGGAATTCCCAACACTGAATTGGCAATGCTATCCCCAGATCAGTTTTTATCTGGTATTTGCCATTGTTCAGAAGGGCCTGAATAGCTCATTAAATGCTACACAAAAATAATGTTGATGTAATCATATGTACCATCACAGAGAGGAAGCTTTGTTTCCGGGTTTATCAATGCACCCGTGAATTCTGGTAAAATAGAGAGGGCACCAAAAGAACTGAACATTATTATTATTATTTGCAAACGGACCACAATATAACACCAGAATTATTCTTAGAATTCTCTGAGATGAATAAGAATTAAGGAAGAAGGGAATGCTGTGTGGAGAGAAATGCTGGACTGATGAAAGAATGGACAAGGGAAAAGCAGCTCATCCCTAAATATCGAATGATGTTGTTGGTGAGCCCCTGGTCTGCCTGGTTGCTGATAAGGCCAGTTTGCAAAATTGGGTGCGGTAGAGATCTTGGGAAATGGACACCACGGGTATTAATGTGTTTTTCAAAAGCAAGGACAAAAGATGAGTATTGTCAGGAAGGGAATTCCAGACTGAGA